>NC_143015.1:17716748-17906748 GCF_055824585.1 Amblyomma mixtum
CCGCTTCGGCGTCAGCTCCAGGTGTGTCCTCCGCACAAGCAAAGCATTCGTCCACTTCCTGAACATGGTCGACGTAAGCGATGGCTGTGCCACGGAACAGATGTCGATGCTCATTGCAGAAGTTGGTGACAAGGACCTCTGTACAACCGTCTTGAAGGGATCCAAGGCCCCGTGCCACCGCAACCCCCTTAGTGAGTACGAGGGAGACATTAGGCTTGACAACCCGGAGTCCCCTATGTGGCTCGTCGCAGGTAACTCTAGCGAGAATGCTGGCACGTGGTGGCACCGTAACGTTATCGTCAGCGACTCTCAGGGCGGACCGAGAACCCTGGTGCGCAGGTTCTTCTGTGGCTATTGCGGTTAATAGCCAACTTTATTAGCCAAGCTAGACATATACGGTTTTCGGGGCGTCTTTCTTCAGTTAATCCGATCTTACTTAACCTTCCGTTGTCAGCAGGTCAAGATTGACAATCAGCTTTCCGATATACAGCCTCTACGAGCTGGTGTTCCTCAAGGCAGCATATTGGGTCCACTGCTATTTAATCTTTACATAAATGATGTTACTAGTCTAGATAACCAATGCACATTTATAATGTATGCTGATGACACCAGCCAATTTTTTAAATCAACTAATGTATATGATCTCTTTGGGCAGGCGAATCAGTGTTTGCTTTCCCTCCATGAATGGACAGCCATTAACTCCTTGGAAATGAATACCAAAAAAACAAAAGCAATGCTTTTCCGTCCCAGAAATAGGATCATTGATTTCCTGGGAT
This sequence comes from Amblyomma mixtum, assembly GCF_055824585.1. Taxonomy (NCBI): domain Eukaryota; kingdom Metazoa; phylum Arthropoda; class Arachnida; order Ixodida; family Ixodidae; genus Amblyomma; species Amblyomma mixtum. The sequence goes on from NC_143015.1 coordinate 17,717,525, forward strand.
ATTCGCTGTGGCTAGGTTCGGTAAAAATTGAGCTTGTCTCGGAATTTAAAAGTCTTGGAGTGTATTTCAATGAACATTTATCATGGAATAAACATATAGATACTACGATTAACAAAATAGCTAAGGTAGTGGGTATTCTTTCCAGGCTTCGGTATTGTTTACCGCAATGTGTAAAAAAAAATATCTTTCAGTCCCTATTTTCTTCCGTTATAGGATACTGCTTTTTGGTTTGGGGGACCACCACCTTTTCGAATGTTAGCAAGCTTCACAGATTACAAAAACGAGCCCTTAGAATCATCGTCAACGTTTCTCGAGACGCACCAACAGAAGCGATTTTTCGTAAATTGAATATAATTCCTATCCCGCAGCAATACAAACAAACCTCATTAAGGCGCTACAGGACTACAGCCATAAACACAGCTATCTTCTTCAAGGAACTCTACAGACTTGAACGCAAGTCTCACAATTACAGCACTCGTACAAAAAATCATTTCGTCATTCCACAAACCCGAACAAATTACGGACGGCAGAGCATTAGTTACACCTTGCCTCTTCTTCTAAACACCATCCAATAGTTATAGTGTGCAGATAACACTATTATTATTTTTATTACCTCACTGAAAGTGTGCATTTCTGTAATTACGTTTTCCACACTGCGTGTATGTTTTTTTTCTTCTTTGCCGCAATCCTATGTCACCTTTTCTACAGTCTTTAGTTAAACATTATGTGAAAGTGCCATTTCGCCCTGTTGTTTGTGTTAAAAATATTTTTCATTGCATAGTCCACTCTTACGCCGAAGTTACCAAGTTTTTGTACGGGGCGCAGCCCCTCGTCAAGCCTTTAATAGGCTTTTTGGCTGCGCCCCTAGCATCCTTGTGATGTTGAAAATAAAGATGACTTGACTTGACTTGAAAACGTCACAAAGTGGTTGGCGTAGTGAGTAACCAGTCTTCGGCATCTTCAAACAGGTCACCGAGAAAGGGTTTAGGCGTGCGTGGAGTCTGAAGGGTGAGATAGGTGGGGCTGGCTGCAGGGACAGTCGTAGGCAGGGCGGGCAGTGGCGTCGCCATGAGTGGAATGGTAGTTGAAGGCGCACTGACAACAGGGAGGGCCTCGGGGGACAGGCCTCGGATCCTCCGGCTGGCACGATGGACTGGGGTGGTCACAAGAGGCGGGCGCGTCGAGTCGTTCTCAGGAGTAGGGAGCATCGGTTGCACCTCCACCAGTGTCATGACCAGAGGAGCCGTGAAGGTAGGCGTCGGGAAGAACCCAAGACTGGGAGCCTTCTTTTAATTATCGAGCCAGCTTCCACGACACCAAAACAGAACAAGCGCGCTGCGAGAGTCCACCGCCGCTTCGTCGTCGTCTTCGATTCAGCGCGGAGGCCGCGCGGCGCGTTAGGCGCGTGGCAATAGTGTTATGCCGCGTAGCGGCTTACTCAGGACTTGGAGGAAGAAGAGGGAGGCGCGCGCCGACTCATCGGGGCTCCGAGCCGTTTGCGGCAAGTTGTGTTCCGTCGAGCCCTCACCTGTACAAAACCCATTTTGATCCGCCACATTTGGTTCTAGGTCCTGAGTAAACACGTTCTGAATTCTCCAGAACCCCGTTGCCGCCGCCGTGTAGCAGGTTTGCCACCTTTATCGCCTGAGGAGTTCATTACAATGGCTACCGCGCAAGCGACGCATACCTACGAACTGTGAGCTGAAGAGGAGGTGACCTTGCCCCATCAGCGAGATCAGCGCATATTCCACGGCGAGACCGAAGAAGACGTTGAAGAATGGCTCCGACACTATGAAAGGCGGAGCAAGTACAACCGTTGGAACGCTAGCGCCCGCCTGTACAACGTTGTTTTCTTGCTTGCTGGGACGGCTCTGACTTGGTTTGATAACCACGAGGAAACTCTCACCACCTGGAGCCAGTTTGTTGAAGAAATCACTCCTGCGAGGAAGGAACATGCTGAGCATCAACTTTTCCTAAGAGCCAAACTACCCGGTGAAACATGCACAAAATACATCAAGGAAGTACTGAAACTTTGTCGCATAGTCAACCGGCAGATGCTAGAAGGAAACAAGGCAGGGCACATTCTCAAATGGATTGCCGAGGACGTGTACAACTTCTTCATTTCACGAGACAGCCTTGATACGGCTGCAGATGTCAAAGCAATGCCTAGCATTTGAGGCGCTTAAAGCACGCCGGATAGCACCCAGATCGGTCGCCTTTCCAATGTGACAACCGTCGCCAACATCTACATCCCCGAGACCGAAGTCATCGCTTCTGTAGTCAGGATATTATACGCGAGGAGTTGGCAGCTCAGCAGCGACGTACAAATTTTGATGAACCTTACTAACAGACACTGAGGCCCATGCCATCATAGGAGCAGCGTACGCCATGGACTGCACCAAGTAACAGCGACCCATTTTACAACTTCGGTATTGAGCGGACCCAGCAATCGACGTCGCACCCTTACTTCCAGCAGTTTCCATCGGGTCCTGATGAAGTGCCTCGCAGTGCGTCTCGTCGTGCGTCGGTCGCCTCTCCTCGGCCTTCAGGGGATCCTGCTGTGAGCTACCAGATCCGCCAGCCACCGGCTGTGTTCCGGCTGCCGGTTCAGCGGACACATCTCCTGCTTTTGCCCGCGTCGCCAATTTTCTCCACCCCCTGTGCAACGCGCACCGCGCTTCAGGAATGGCGCCCAGTGGGAGCAGCGACCCGTTACCTTCTATCGCCGTCCTTCTCCCCAACGCGGTGCACGCAATGACTCCCCTGTCTCCGATCGCAGCATCACTCGCCGTCGCAGCGACAAGGCCGTTCACCATCCCCACGTCGCCGCTTCGTTTCTCCACCACTGGGAAACTAGGCGGTGTGACCGATGGAGATAAGGTCGCCGGACGGCCAATATTGCGAATACCTCTGCCCATAATGATGCTCAAGAACAAAGTGTCAGTGCCTGTAGACAATGTTGAAACGGATGCTTTAGTTGACACTAGTGCCGCTGTGTCAGTCATGAGCCTTTCAATTAAAAACCGCCTTCGACATAAATTTATGTTTGTGTGGAACAGAATCGGTACGTCTTGTGGAGTTCGGGGTGAACCTAGAGTTCCTGTTGGCCTGTGCTCAGCTTCAGTTGTGCTTGGTGACGAGAGCTACCGAACAGAATTCGTTGTATTGAGACGTGCCACACATGACGTGATCTTGGGTGTTGAGTTTTCGCGCGAGTGTGGTGCAACACCAGACTTCAGTGCTGGTGAAATTTCCTTTAAGCTAAACATTATCCCCGTACTAGCGGATAACATGTCCCAGCCTCATGAAGGAGTTCTCTCTCTGACGGAAGATGTGCTGCTGCTTGAGATAACGGCAAAATTTGTGCCTGTGAAATCATCCCAACATTTCGTGGGCACGAACTCATTAGTCGTTGAGCCAAATGTCTCCAACGGGGCAAAAAAGTATTTTTGTGCCACGCTCTGTCGTCGAGGCAGTGGATGGCGGCGCACTCATCTAGACTGTGAACGTGTCATGCGAATATGTGAACGTGAATATGTCGCTACACCAACTGGCCCAACGTTCTGCTCTACTAAGTGTCACAGGAGCCTGTTCGTCTTCCTTCTGGTTTAGCACTCGCAAGATTTGAGAACCATGTGACCCACGCCATTGAAACTATTGCTGATGTCGGCGGAGCAGTGCTCAGGAAGTCTAAATTTTATCGCTGAGCTTGAGCGCATGGTCAACAAATCACTCCCGTCTAGTGAACGCCATGCGCTGGCGAACATCGAACTAATCGAACATTACAGCAAATGAAAAACAACCTCATACTTTAATTTTTATCATTTATTTTTCTTGTTACTATTCCCTCTTTTAGCATATCCGCCACCATGTATTGATTAAAACAGCATCTTAACATTTCACACTGTATTCCAGTTTTTTTGTCTTTTTTTTGCATTGCATTGTGTTGTATTTTACTGTATTAACATTGTTATTCTCTTTACTTTGTATTGCAACTGTCCCCCCCCCCCCTTATGTAATGGCCGAAAAGGGCCTTTAATGGTACAATAAATGAATGAAGAAATTTTGGCGCGTCATGCTCAAGTGTTCGACTTTGCCTCCAGAAGATCGGGTAGACATTTCCCAGCCTCTCGAATACAGCATAAAATTAACAGCGGAAACGCACCACCTATTCGCCAGAAACGTTACAGATTCTCCACGGCAGAGCGTAAGATTATTCAAGAACAGGTGGACGAAATGCTGCAGAAACGAGTGATCCGCGGATCTTCCAGTCTGTGTGCCGCCCCTCTAATCATAGTGCGAAACAAAGAAAATTCTTGGCGATTCTGCGTCGACTATGGTCGTCTAAAGGCTCTAACAAAGACGTATAACCATTACCTCGCATTGACGACGCAGTCGATTGTCTGTATTCGGCGTCATATTTCTCCTATGTTGATTTTCGATCTGGTTATTGGCAAATTCCTCTGCATCCATCCGACCGTGAGAAGACAGCCTTCGTAACCCTAGACGGTTTGTACGAATTTAATGTGATGCCATTTGGATTATGCAACGCCCCTGCAATGTTTGAGCGATTCATGGACACTATCCTTCGTGGCTTAAAATGGGAAATCTCCAGCTCTTACCTGGACGGTGTCATCATTTTCGGCATGACCTTCGAAGAGCGCAATGAAAGACTCCATATTGTTCTCGAATGTATCGGCACGCCAGGACTCATTTTAACTCAAGGAACTGCCATTTTGGGGACCGGCAAACTCTATTTCTTGGCTTCCTCGTCAATCAGGATAGTATCATGCCGGATCCGCAGAAGGTCGCTGCAGTACGAGATTTCGAACCTCCACGCACCCTGAAAAGCCTTCGGAGCTACATCGGACTCTCTTCATATTTTCGTCGCTTCATTGCTGGCTTTGCGCAGATTGCCCACTATCTCAATTCTTTTCTGTATAAGGATTCGCAGTTTGTGTGGACCCCCGAGTGCGACTCCTGCTTTCATCAGCTGAAATCTTTCACGTCAGCACCACTGCTGCGGCACTTCGACCCTTCTGCTCTGCCGGAGATCTACACTGACAACAGTGGCGTCAGCCTTGGGGAGGTGCTTGTCCAGCTGCACGGTGGGGCTGAGTACGTTATTGACAATGCCAGCTGCACGTTAACAAAATGTGAGCGCAACTATACTGTCACCGAATTGGAGTGCCTCGCCGTTGTGTTCGCTGTGCACAAGTTCCGACCACTTCACTATTCTTACGGGCCATCATTCTCTATGCTCGCTCTTCGGACTTCGACTGCGATCCATCTGGTCGTCTGGCGCGCTGGGCATTGCACCTACAAGAATATAACTTTGCTGTTTGCTACAAAAGTGGGCGCCGTCACAGTGATGCAGACTGCTTGTCACGCCGCCCGTTGCCACCCTCAGCCAATGATGAAGACGGTTTCGGAGGGTGTTTAGCCTCGTGCGAGCCGACGCTCCCCAGTATGCGACCTTTAGCAGAGAGCAACGTAGCGATCTTTCACTGCAGCCCCATATAGAAGCGACAGGAGGAGGAGTACATTCAACCCCATTTTTATCAAAGATTGCATTTTGTTCAGGAAGACCTACTCTGTCGATGGTACTGCCTGGTTTTGGTCGTCCCGAAAAGTTTTCGGTCCCAAATCTTGCACGCTATGCGCGATGACCTCACATCTGGCCATCTAGGCTTCTCTAGTACCCTCTATCGAATTCGACAGCGTTTTTATTGGCCGCAAGTTTATAAGACCACCGAGAGCAGTACGTTGCGACATGTGAACAATGCCAACGCCTTAAGCCATGAACCACCACGACTGCCGGTCCTTTGCAGCCCGTCAAACCACTCAGTTCCCCTTGTGAAAAGATTGGCATTGACCTGCTTGGCCCTTTCCCAAAGTCTTTAGAGCGACGCCACTGGGTGATAGTATGCGTAGACTAGCTTACCAGATACGCGGAAACCGCTGCTCTCGCTACCGCCAAAGCTGATGATGTTTCGTCGTTTCTTCTACACTCTTATTCTTCGCCGCGGCGCACGCCGTGTTATAATAAGGGATCCTGGACGAAAATTTACTGCACATGTCGTGGAAGAAATGCTCCGCCTTTGTGGCTCATACTACCGGCACTCCACGCCGTACCACCCGCTGACCAACGGTCTCACCGAACGCGCCCTGACAACTATGTTGTCCTTGTACGTCTGGTCTGACCATCGCAATTGGGGCGCAGTGTTACCATATGTGACGTACGCTTATAACACGGCAAATCGTGAGGTCACCGGGTATTCTCCCTTCTATCTGCTATATTCAAGAACTCCCCACGTTTTCTTCGACACCATCTTCTCGTTTTTCCTCAACACCAACACGTCAACGGAGAAAAAACCAGTCACACAAGACGACGGACAAGAAGAGTGTACACACCACAACGACTGGACTAACAACTGAAGTTTATTGGAAAATACATGATCCGAGGAAGGCCAGCAGAGCATGCGCAACAGCATCATCACTAATCACTGCGCGAAAAGAGACAAAGACAAGAAATCTAAACTATCGTGGACGACCTAAAAAAGCAAATTCTTTTTCAAGTAGGCGCACCGAAGTTGTGCTTATACAATCAGAGCCTAACAAACCGATATGATATGCCTCCAGTATTTCCCGCTCCTGTTTTCCCTTGCCTCTACCAAGAATGGTGGTATTGCCGAACAAAGGATAACAGCCACATTCATTGCAATGGCGAGGCAAGTTTGCACCGCCACCGGACCCCAGGGAGGAGTGATGCTCACGAAGCCGGTCATTAATACACCGGCCAGTTTGGCCGATGTAAACTCTCTCGCATGTGAGGGGGAACTTGTACACCACCTGTGCGACACATGTCGTGAAGCGATTCTCATGCTGCGTTGTGCAAACGTGGTTCCTTTCCCTGCCTCGAGAAATGCGCGAACAGAGTCCCGACAGCTTGCAAGGAGCAGAGAACACCATGCTCACTCCCTGCTTGGCCGCCACTTTTTTCAAGTTGTGGCTCACTTTGTGCACGTACGGCATGACCTCGAACTTCTTTCGTTCAGTTGGCCCAACGTCAGTCTTCTTCGTGCGTCCTTTCTTGAGGTTCTGAAGCAGCGATTCAGCCACTGCCTTCAAAAGTGGTTTAGGGAACCCCGCGGCTTCCAAACCTTTGCACTGATTGTCAAGGCTGGTTTTGATGGCATGGTGACAGCTTTTTCCCAGTGCATTGCGGAAACAGTTCATCGCAATCCCTCTCTTTACAATCTTAGAGTGCGGAGAACCGAAAGGTAACAAAGCTTTCTTGCTTCTAGGCGAAAACATCCAGCATAAATGGCCATCGTCAAGGAATGCCACCACGGCTTTTTCGGTTGACATTGAGGACCTCTTCTACAGCATTCCCCACGATGAACTCTTTGCAGCCGTGCGTGATCTTATTGATTATTGCAGTCCTGTGAACTTTCAGAACGCATGTGGCATGCCGGTTGATTCTTTTTTGGAGTTGTTATCTTTTTACCTGTCATCTACTGTTGTTGAATTCAAAGGTTCCTTGTTCCTTCAGAAAAATGGAATATGTATTGGTTCTAGCGTTGCCCCAGTGCTTTCCCAGATATTTTTAGCAAAATTTGACAGAACACTTCAAAACTTACTTCATGACAAGCGTGTGTGCAAAGTTTTTAGGTACGTGGACGATTTTTTAGTATTTTTAGACCTTTCACCTAATGACACTCTGCCCGCAGCAGTAGACGATGTTTTGACTGCTTTTAAAGCTTCTTCACGCACTCTTAATTTTACTCATGAACTCCCTAGCAATCATTCTATCAGGTTCCTAGAACTGCAACTAACATTCCTTGACGATGGCCATTTATGCTGGATGTTTTCGCCTAGAAGCAAGAAAGCTTTGTTACCTTTCGGTTCTGCGCACTCTAAGATTGTAAAGAGAGGGATTGCGATGAACTGTTTCCGCAATGCACTGGGAAAAAGCTGTCACCATGCCATCAAAACCAGCCTTGACAATCAGTGCAAAGGTTTGGAAGCCGCGGGGTTCCCTAAACCACTTTTGAAGGCAGTGGCTGAATCGCTGCTTCAGAACCTTAAGAAAGGACGCACGAAGAAGACTGACGTTGGGCCAACTGAACGAAAGAAGTTCGAGGTCATGCCGTACGTGCACAAAGTGAGCCACAACTTGAAAAAAGTGGCGGCCAAGCAGGGAGTGAGCATGGTGTTCTCTGCTCCTTGCAAGCTGTCGGGACTCTGTTCGCGCATTTCTCGAGGCAGGGAAAGGAACCACGTTTGCACAACGCAGCATGAGATTCGCTTCACGACATGTGTCGCACAGGTGGTGTACAAGTTCCCCCTCACATGCGAGAGAGTTTACATCGGCCAAACTGGCCGGTGTATTAATGACCGGCTTCGTGAGCATCACTCCTCCCTGGGGTCCGGTGGCGGTGCAAACTTGCCTCGCCATTGCAATGAATGTGGCTGTTATCCTTTGTTCGGCAATACCACCATTCTTGGTAGAGGCAAGGGAAAACAGGAGCGGGAAATACTGGAGGCATATCATATCGGTTTGTTAGGCTCTGATTGTATAAGCACAACTTCGGTGCGCCTACTTGAAAAAGAATTTGCTTTTTTAGGTCGTCCACGATAGTTTAGATTTCTTGTCTTTGTCTCTTTTCGCGCAGTGATTAGTGATGATGCTGTTGCGCATGCTCTGCTGGCCTTCCTCGGACCATGTATTTTCCAATAAACTTCAGTTGTTAGTCCAGTCGTTGTGGTGTGTACACTCTTTTTGTCCGTCGTCTTGTGTGACTGGTTTTTTCTCCGTTTACAATGTACCAACTGGCCCGCATTTCAACCCTTCTACCAACACGTCCGTTGCCGAGATACTCTGCCGTGCCGAAGATGCCCATCGTATAGAGGGTTTACGTACACTGACTTCTCAACGCCGCTCGAAAGAATACTACGACCTACATCACTGTGCAGTCACTTACTCTCCTGGAGACTTTGTCTGGCTTTGGACGCCAACCCGTACAAGAGGATTATATCAGAAGTTTTTGTATAAGTACGATGGCCCCTTCGTCGTGTTAGGCCGACTGAATGACGCGAATTACGTCATCGCCAAGGTGACGACGGACAAACGCCGTTCCCGCAAGACACAAGTTGCTCACGTGGCCCGCTTGAAGCGCTGCCATTGTCGATCTGCCTCACTTTCTCGTGGACGGGAATCGTCTGCACCCGGGGAAGTGTTACGCCGCGTAGCGGCTTACTCAGGACTTGGAGGAGGAAGAGGGAGGCGCGCGCAGACTGATTCGGGCTCTGAGCCGTTTGCGGCAAACTGTGTTCCGTGGAGCCCTCAGCTGTACAAAACCCATTTCATCCGCCACAGTATTATCGCCATGTCACTACGGTTTTTACTCAACTTTTTTTATACCATTACTGACAAATTAAGAAATGCTATAGATGAAGGAAAACTTTCAGGAGCTGACTTTACAGGCTCGTCGAAAGCTTTTGACACCATTAATCATCCATTTTTGTTGACTAGACTGGAGTAAATTCGTATTTCCGGCTGCCCGCTATTATTGCTACAAAATTACTTTCAAAATAGATCACCAACAGCCACTATTTCACGTATGTTGTTGTTGTGTTGTGTTTGATGTTGTGATGTTGTTGTGTCTGATGTTGTGTTTACAAATTCAGGCATACCCTAAGGTTCTATTCTGGATGACCTTTTGTTTTTAATTTTACATTTATACACTACCAGAGCGCCTCGGTTGCTCCAGCTGCGTATATTATATGCTAACACCATAATTTATAACTGAGATTCAAGCGTTACTAATCTCGTATCAAAATTAATCATGACGTGGACAACTTCTATCTTGGTGCGATCAACGCAGTTTGACCATCAATTCTAGCAAATCGTAGTTTGTTGTTTTCAGCTCGCATCAACGGCAGTCACTTTTCATTCCTCCTGTCTGAATTGGTCAGTGTCTGATAGAGGCTAGTGATTTCGCCTTATTTGTGGGTGTGTATTTAGAAAAAATCTAAACTTTCATAACCACATAACCAATAAAAGAAAGAAAATGGCGTGCGGTTTTGAGAATCCTTATTAAAGCCCGTCCATACTTTTCTAAATCTACATTATTATTCTTAAATTACACATTTATACACACGTACACGTCAGCTACTGTATAGTCTACTGGGGTACCACGTATGCTACTCATCTAAGATAATTGCAGATATGTCAAAATCAAGCCATTCGTATACTTACCTACAGTTCTTATTACACCGATTCAGCATTTTTCAGAGACTTAACATCCTTTAAGTATCCAAGCTTGTTAGATATTCTCTTGTACAAACTTGTCAACAATCTAATCTCTCTTCCTCTCATACCACAGTGTTACCTTGTAAACGCCAACATATTCCGGTTCGCACTCAGTGACATTATTCTGGTACCTAAAGTACGCACCAATTAGGGAAAACAGGCAATTCATTTCCCATCAGTTGCTGTCTTGAACACTCTACCGGTAGAAGTAAAAACGCTCATTCAATTTTTCAACTTTAAAGCACATTTAACAAAATCGATCGCTAGCAAAGAGCCCTGATTGTGATTAATTCATTTCCTTTTCTTCCTACACTGATTTCACACTGCTTCCAGACCTTCCATATAATTCAATATGGTATTAGCTTGAATAATTATGTTTAATTGTATATGTTTCAGTGGTCCCTTTTAATAACTTTTATTTCTCTTCCATATGTCTGCTTTAAATTGTATCCCATTAAATTCATATATTCATCTGATGTGTCGTAAGCTATTAAATATTTTCCAAGAGGAATTTAATTAGGCGGTCCAATTACAGTCTGACTTCGGCACTTCCTTCTGCATGACATGATGTACTTATGAAATGTATAAGCAAGTAAAGACTAATTCTGATTCTTAATTAGAGTCAGCTAGGATGGTGGCAACCTGCTCAGATTGTGTTGTGCCAGGTGCCCGAAAGGAAAGCCCATCCACCTGTATTTTTTTAATGTATGACCGCGACCGTGTGCCACTCTCCGTGGTTCTTCGCGGATACATCTACGTAATAGACGCCATGTTTGCTCAGACTACTTCCTGCGCTCCCCTTCCTGTTGGAGTTCTCCGTGTGAATACCGGTTTAGGCACGTCTCATACCTTCGGATGGGCGAACCTCTTTTCAAGAGGTACGCCTATTATTCCGCCGGTAAATAGTATTCAGTGAGTTGACACATAATTCTGTCGGGCTACTGACATTGGCCCGAATTGGCGCAGAGGCTGATTTGCCCGTAGAGTCCTTCCACTCAATCTTCTCCCCTGCACCGCCCTAGATGCGTGGCTCCCCACCGCGATAAGTGCACGAATCGACCCGTCCAGATCAGTCCGAACGGGAAAGAGCGGTGCGACTGGTTTTGAAATAAGGGATACGCTGGGCCTGAAGATGAACGGTGAGGTCGTAGAGCGACTATCAATGCCCGATGTTCGCTTCGCTTAATTTCCTAACACAGTAATTCTAGCTACATGAATAGGTAACTATGGGTGAAAACAGCACCCAAAGGACTACGCTGCAAACACCCACCTTTCTCAATAGGTCTATGAGGCTCCAATTATACAGCAATAATATATATTTTTGTGTTAGAAAACTGCGTCTATCGAACGAAACAAATTGAGAATAGTCTTTTTTTTCTTTTGTTTCATTCAAACTTCTAAGCTGAGATTTGTTCAGAAAAACGTTTCCTCAAAGAAATATTGAGACGGCTCCTCCCTGGTTCATAAAAAAAGTTGGAGGCTTATCAAGGTTAAGCCCAGTGGATGCGAAGCAGCCTTCGTTTTGCATTCTTATTATTAACGTCCTTAGCGTTTGGAGGCATCTTGACCGCATACACGCCCGGCGCAAGGACGCTGGCGCGGTTGCGGGCACAGAGACTGACGCGACGGCGGGCGCGCGCCGCTTCATCCCTGGCGTGACGTCACATATCACGTGATGCAGCGACGGTGGCGCCGCCGCCGCGTCGCGCGCGACGGCGCGAACCGAAGCGTGGAGGCCTCCGCCGGGCGACGTCCGACGGCGCGATATGAGGCCCCATCTGCAGCCGGTGTGACGTCATCACGTGACGTAACATCATGTGATCTCACTTCAAGGTCAATGGTGGCCACCGCCGGGCGTCGCGCGAAGGCCCAAAACCTACGTTAATATGCTTAGCATAATAGCTTCGAAGCATATTGATACGGATCCTGGGCGCAGACGTCCCGCAGGCAGAAACATTGTTGAAAACTGTTGTTTAAAAACCAGCTCAAACTATACATCGAAATCAGTATAAAATTGAGATATGATCAATTCAAAGGAGGCCTTAAGTGCACCTTGTTTATAGCGTTGTGAAGCGAAGGGAATAATTTTATTCGGATCCGACACACGTGCCCTGAATTCTTTGTGGCTATTGTGATGACAGCTTTCTTTCCACCCTTTCAAGAGGCTCACGTTCTCTCGATAACTTCGTAAGTTAGTTATCGAGAGAGAGCTTTAAGACCTTTATTTTAGTTATTGCTAAATGATACCATAACTTATCTTAAATTTTTCATCAGCAACTTTTATTTGCGACAGCTGCAACGACACTCGCTGTCGAACCCATACGAGACTGCTCGTCCTCTGTTCCCCTCACTGTCGTCCCCATCTGCTGCGCTGTTAATGTAAAATATCATTACGCTCAAAAAAGCGCTATTCCACAACAGCAGGAGAGGCTGTTTTTAATAGGTGCTTCCTGACAGTTCTTAATTGCTGAATATTAAAACCTAAGAACTCACTGAATACTATTTTCCTTTTTTGGAGATCGTGTAACTCGCTAGAAACACAGCGAGCGCGGAAATTCACTGGGGAGAACGGGATTGTAGATGCCAGAAAACGATTAAAGTTTATTTGCCACGAGCTAGTTAGGCTGGCAATGTTCTGCGAAGGCATGGGCGGCAAAGCGCCTCGTTGATCACTGCTAAAGCCTATGGTGCGACATGCTAGCGCAGACATGAATGCGCGCATGAACTTTCCGGAAGCGACGCGTTACATCAAACAAAGCAGTGGATTAGAACGCTTCCTTCAAGTTCTTCGATCCTGCCAGGTATGTTCACTCGCATTGAATTTGGAGCTGAGATGCTAATAGATATTTCTTGATTCTGCATCCAGTGCAAGCTTTCGTTATATTAAGAAACATTAGATCAAAAACTGTTTATTTTCCACTTAGGCAATTCTTCCATAAACCCTAACTAAGTAACAACCACAGACAAGCTACTCCTCGCTGTCGTTTTATCGTCCCCCCGTTGACCGCCAGCAAATGTTAAAGCTTATTGAAGTACAGCGAACATGAAATTCCGGTAGGAAACCGAGAGACGAGCGACGACTTTGTAAGCATCGCTCTGCATATAAAGCTACCTTACCCAGCTCGGATGTGGCTGAAAAGAAGGAATAAGAAAATGTAGTTCACAAAAGCTTTCCTAGATGGGTCATTTATAATTTAGTTTTAAAAGAAGCACTTTCGGTCTATATAAACTAGACTCCAGAAAGCCAATTTGTTGCTTTTATAGCAGAAAACACCCGTGATTCATTTCTTGAATTCACGTTAAAAATTTCTCTCAAGCTCTCCGAGGAGGTAGGAACTATTAATAAAGCAGAAAGAATAAATATATTGACAAACTTGAGGCCTACAAAATCATTCATTTTTGATGATACACACGAAGAAAATAATTCAGAAAAAACTACCGGGGGCCAATATCATTAGTGAACTCTCGATTAAATTACGAACACACAGATGGGCTACGAGGGACACCATTGTGGAAGGCTCAGCCAGAATTTCTTAATTTGATGAGGATGCTGGAGCAAGTTAAGTGATGACACTTAAGTTTCTCTGACATCCTACAGCGCACGGGCACCTTCTGCGTTTCGCCTCCACCGAAAGCGGCCGTTGCGGCCAGGTTTGAACCCGAGGCCTCCAACTCAGTAACAGAGACGACTAATCACTCAGCCAAGGGGAATCGGTTGTTGGTGGCAAAATCTGTACGTAAACGATGGAGAATGTGGTACCAAGCGTTTTGCTTCCTTTAACTATATTTGCTGCTTCCGAAAGTTGACATATGTAGAAGCATATGTATTTGCAAGATAATGGGTAAAAGATTCGCCGAATAGAAAAATTCGCCATGTAAAACCTCTAAGAAAGCAGCCACTTGAATACCCTCCTCCTGCTTCTTTGGGTGCAAATAGGAGCCAGAAAAAGTATTAGACTCAAAGGCACTGAAATATAAAACTACAAATCAGAAGACGCCCAAATAAATGAACTAGAAGGTTTCGCGAAGGCATATCATCAAAGATGAAACTTTTCCCTTCCTTTATTGAACGTTTTCTTCCCGAACGAGACACTTTGAATGCAGCTCTAAATTATGGTTGCATGAATTTTGGTAATATTTTTTCTCATGTGGCAGACATTTCCCGCTTTCTTATTTCAAAAAGGAAACAAAGCTCTCTAGGAATTATACAGTGTGTTTCATCTAACACTTTACACAATTATTAAAGATAGTCTTCTTCTGTTAAAAGGGCGTTTTTTGGCCTACCATTGCCAGCGGTTTGATACATCAAAATACAGCTGCGTTAACTAGGAGGCTGGTTAACTATTATTCAATAGTTAATTGTCTGACTATCCTTGTTAGGCTCCTTAATTATTGAGAAGCGCGTGGCCCACCATAAGTAATATTCATAATTGTTTTCGAATTTGTAAAACGCAGTTACCGTCAGAGCTAGGACCGAACAAGTTTTGCGTGCATCGCGCCAAAATACATGCGCTTTCGAGCAGCTTGCAGGCGAAGCAACGTCTCCAGTGCGCACAACTCGTCGGAATCGCCAAAATTCGTTGGGCCACAGCGCCAAAGGCAATCGTGTTTACAAACTCTAAACACTGATTTGGATATTACTTAGGGTTGTCTACACGCATATCAATAATTAAGAAGATCAAAATAGTAGTTAAAAGTTAACTGTTCAGTATTAGTTAACCACCTTTCTAGTTAGCACATATAAACTGTTTTCTCATGTACTACAGCGCTGACAGCGCTATGCCAAGAAAATGCGCTCTTCTATATCAAAAAGCCTATATTTAAAAATTCATAAAAGCTTAGGGAAAAAACCCTCTATATCGTTAGTCTGTTCTCACTAATGGCACTCGGCTATTATATAAAAATTATTAAACACCGTCCGCACAAAAACGAAGTTTTCTCAGTACAGAACGCCAGCTACGTTTGGTTTTAATAGAGACAGGCATTAGGGCATCGAGAATTCAGTAGACAACCATGGCATTCTACCAAAATAAACGCAAACGCTGGTTTCATCGGGGAGTTTCCCGTTCAGTCTGCCATCATCCAGTTATTTGTTATTGCTCAGGAGCTTTTCAGCAGAAAGGAAGAGAAGGATGGCAAGAGATGAATAATGGGTTTTAATTTAGGAAACAAATTACACGCCATGAACATTTACAGCCTAGAAGACAAATACCTCGTAAGGACTAGGAAGAACTGCACACGAGTAAGGCTGAATGACTTACCTCAGCTGTGAACATTACCACAAAAGGCGAATTTGCGGCTCACCAAGATATAACGTAGCACTCAGAACGATGATTATAAGCACCGGTATTAGCAGAAGTGCTTATGAACAAGCAATTTTAACCCGCACTGTTTTGCCAGGAATTAACGGAGAGATGCAATCCTAGACAAAGCATCTTATTCGAGGTTCCAGTTTTAACTTTTGGAACACCAGCCCGCCTCCTTCCACCTCCCCATGGCGAAAGTAAGGCTCCTTTCTGGGTCATTACAGCAAACGTGGGTTCAAGGGTCTACCACTCATTGTGCGACACAACAGTTCAGGTCATTGATCCTAATAGTTGTGCTATTACACAAGCCGTGAGCAACACATGGAACAAACGATTACAAATCCAAGTGAAGCGGAGACTTTCTATCATGTGTGCATGTGTTTCTTATTGGTGTAGTGAATGTGTCGGCGGCGCATGCCGAGCGGTACGGTGATCTGCCACCTGTCGCTCTGCTGGGATGGCTTTGGCGATTTTCTCCATTGTGACTTGAATGTTCGTGCCATGCTCGGCGTCCATGCTGGCGCTTCTTCCTTGCATTATCCATTCGCAACACGTGGGAAGCTCTATCGCCACCAACCGGCGCGAGAATACGAGAGCGAAAAGCAGAGCGAGCGTGCACCGCCCTCTGTGGGATGTGGGGCTGTGCCAAGGCAAGCATCGCTAATCAGTTGGACATTGTAATGGTGCTATAGCCACACGTAATTGTTTTTCATGGAAAGCTAGCAAATGCATCTTGGTGCAGCTGACGATTAAATACTGCTCACTTTTCTTAGCGAATGTGTGAGTGTTATTGCTGCGTTGAAGTTGTCAGGCAACGTCAAACCAAATTCAGGACCCAATTGTTTTCTCGCTGACATGGAAAACTGTCCACTGGTTTGTGGAGAATGTCGCATTTATAACAATTTAGAAGCGACGACGATGACGCTGATGATGAATTTTGATGCTACGAGGGCATCTGTGGCCAAAGAGCGCAATGGCACAAGGTGTTTTCTCTCGCTCAAGGTGGCGTGAAATACCCATTTCCCAAGCATTTCGTCCTAAAGAAGCCGAGCACCAGGCCAGGGGACAGCTTGCACCCATTGTATCCCCGGTGGGTACCCGTCGGCACTGGGGATCGAACCCGCACCTCCCGCATGCGAGGTGGATGCTCAAGCCACTAGGCCACCGCAGGGTCAACAACTTTGAAGTGAATAGGAATTGTAATAATAGCATTTGTAAGATTGCATAACATAGAAGAACAACAAAACCCATACAGCTATACAGGTTCCTAAAGTATCGCTGTTTACTTTGATTACGAAGCCCCCGTGGACGACTCCGTAAACAGTGCACCAGGATATAATCTTGTAATCCATGGTCTCAGTGACACAGCTGCTCGCAAACTTTTCCTTAATCAGAACAAGGCGGTACAAAGATGAATGATCCCGGTCTATGTTCGTAAAACTTTTTTCTCAGAAGTAAGCACACAATTCTCTGAGATGGATACCAAGGGGTTACAAGGCTACAATTTTTCTCTCTCAGAAGAAGCCCGTCAGTGCCTTCTTACTTTGCGAAGAAGGATGATTGTGCCTTTTATGCTGGAAATCAAAACTTTATACATATATTCAAGAAGTTAAACTTAAGGTTGAGCCTCAGAAAGTGTAAAAGGGACTGCGCAGAATCAGGAATGTATATACAAGCAGCCGCCTGCTGCTGGCTGATCAAATTTGCTCTTTATTCAGCGCTAACATACTCACCTTACTGCTTAAACATATAGCTTTGAGAATTCTTGCCCTAACATCGCAAAGTAATGCACAATGCACTAACAAGGTCTGAAATGCGGTGTGCGGATTACGTCATTGATAATGAAGCCTTGTGGAATTTATGCATTCTAATGTTTTGCACAGTGCCTTTACCGGTGCACGTGACGGAGGCTACGAATTTGATATAAGCAGGGATATACGAATTTTAAATAAACAACGGCCAATTCTGTGTATACGGATACCCCGTGAGTATAGGAACGCTGTAAGCATTCTCTAGCATTTCTTAATTAACACTGGAGCCATACTTTTGAAATTTTATAAACCCCAAGCTGCTTTCCGAAATATGCTGCATATGTGCTCAGCATCGAAGTTGCATAAGAAGATACAATCAAACTTTGTGCCAAGATATTTGATTGAATCAACATAATCAAGTGACTTACGACGGCATGCGTGATTACGCACCTGATACAAATACACAGGTTCGGCGCTTACAGCCAGTATTAAGGGATTGTTAAAGCATATTATTCAGTTTTTATTTGCACTGAGATACCATTGCTCGAGAACCATGACATTAGTCAAACCTGCCCTGCCGCCGTGGCTCAGTGGTTACGGCGCTCGGCTGCTGACCCGAATGACGCGGATGCGATCCCGGCCGCGGTGGTCGAATTTTGGTGAAGGCATAATTCTAGAGGCCCGTATACTGCGCGATGTCAGTGCACATTAAAGAACCCCAGGTGGTCGAAATTTCCGGAGCCCTTCACTACGGCGTCCCTAATAGTCTGAGTTGCTTTGGGACGTTAAACCCCAATAAACCAATAATCAAAACTATCTTGTAGCAGATGAGGTGCTGTTTAAAATATTAATGCCTTAAAGAAAGGCGGGGTCATCTGTAAAATGAAAAATCAAACCTTTATGTACAGTGGCGCAAAGTGACTGGTGAAGAAAAATAAACATAACGGGGAAGTATTAAACTTTCTAGCATCCCAGCTGTTATAGCCGCGTTCTGGCTAACAAAACCTTGGCAGTCGATAGGAAATACTTCATATCGTTCTGAGAAATAGATTTTGGAAGGGACCTCTGAAGGAACATCTGAAGTTCGGTGGCGGAGTGCAGCACTTCGAGGCCCGTTAAAGCATTCTGTTGCTGTTGAAGCTTCCAAGCCTTGCTGATTCCATCAGCAGAGAAGCAAGAAGTGATCGCCAACTAACGTGCTCGTCTCGTCACCCTGCTGCGCATGCGCGACGCTTGGACAGAAGTGAACAGAAAGGGAGCGTCATAGGCGACTGGATCTCGATTCAAAAAGGACGCGGCTACAAACCCGGGCGTCACTTTGGCCGCCGCGCACATCACCTTGAGGCCCGTTGAAGCATTCTTTTACTGCTGTTGGTGTGCCTAACTGGACACCCACGCGGTTCAAAATTTCTGTCGGGTGTCCAGTTAGGAACGGTGAAAGCTTTGTTGCCCGTCAAGAAGGGGTCTTCTATTCTCTGCCCATGTCCTGTGGGAAAAGGCATTTTGGACAGACGGGCCGCGGTCTCAACAAAAGTTTAAAAGAGCATCATGTGGCAATGTCGCACGTGTGACCACTTCAGGCCACGTAGCGAAACACTGCAGGGACTTTAAAACAGAAGGAACGGAAGAAAGTGATAATGAATCCTGTGAACCGGCCCCAGTAGCACAAGGTGGCGGGCCCATGCGGGTCTGACATGGGCAATGAGGGCTGGTGGCTGCCCACAATAAACCCACATGGGTCCCCCGTGGGTGCAGTGCTGGCACAAAACGCTGGGTCTGCCCACTTCGTGCCTGAATGGGACCCTCATCGGCTATGCATGGGCTTAAACAGAATGGGCAGCCCACCTAGATCCCACCGCAGATGCATGTGGGCTAAGATGCGGGCTCTGTTATGGTGAAGTGCGGGCAACCCCAAAAAGGTCTACCCCTACATCACCATGAGGGAGCCGCAGTGGTTTCGTGTGGGCAAAGATCTCGTATTCCCGCCTTCAGCCTACATGGGTCCCGCGTAGGAAATACAGGGGCTAAACTTTTAGCTTCACAGTGGCGACGCGTTTCAGGAATGCAGTTTGAGCTGTCTGAGCAACACCGGCGACGATACCGCGTGGGCTGGGCATGGGCACATTTTCCATTCGGACGTCTTCAGCGCCTGTATTCTAAATCGGGTATGAAAGGGGTAAGCATGGGCTGCGTGCAGTTCGTGTGCACAAAAGATGGGGCTACATGACGGTGAAGTGCGGGCACACCCAAAAGGGGCTGCCCGTGCAGCAGCCTGACAGAGTCAATTGGGCTGTGTGTGGGCTAACACCAGTATTCTCGCCTGTAGCCTACATGGGACCTGCATAGAAAATATATGGGCTAGGCATGGGCACAATTGCGATTCCAACATCTTCCCCGCCTGTATCGTACATATCTGATAGAAAAGGCCTAAGCGTGAGCTTCGCAGTAGCAAAACATGCAGTGTGTGCGGGAAACGGCTAGTATATATCCGCCAGCAGCCTTCGCAAATCCTGCGCAGATTACTCTGGGCTTCACAGTGCAGAAACATCATGCGCCATTAGCGAGTTGCCGGGCAAAACCTATCGACAGTCCCACGTACATTAGTTGTACACGGGAAGAGTTGACATTCTCGCATTTAGTCTGCCTGCATATCCTACATCAGAGGTAAAAGGGTTAAGCGTGCCGAAATAGCAAGACCTTGCACGTTATACTCTGACGAAGAGCTGCTCTTTGAACGTCGTAATAACAAAAGAACCCGCTTCTGAGATTTGTTGGTGCTTCTTTTGCGTTTATCGCATTGCATTTTTTTTTCTGGTGTGCTACGGTCGCCGCGGAGAAAGCTGCCGGCATAAGGTTTCTTGCTTGTTTCAATGCACTTCAATTACGCCAGCACTGCAAGCGCTTTCGTCGTCTCCATGCAACATGTGGCGCATGGAATTCATGACTGGTTGATGAACACAGCAGGCCTCCGGCGACTGCGCTAGAGGCTGCAAAAGGTTTGTAACTGTCGCGTTCATTGCAGCAGCTTTCTTAATGTCCGCTAGCAGCAGTGTGTAGCGACGCATCGATCAAGACACAAAATTCTTGGTTTTTGTGCAGGCATTCTTTGCGCTTCTTCTTCGTCAAGTGACCGCACATTTATAATGCAACTTGACCAAGCGCCATCGCGAGCGGCCCCACCCTTCACCCTATCAGGAAGAGATACTAATCACAAATCGCAAGAACATTTCTATCGACGAATAAGAAAAGGTTAACTCAACGGAGCCGGCAGCTTGGGGTGTTCCCTAAAGGGCGACAATTCGGGCTAGCGAAAAGGTACAGTGCTATAAATAACAAAATATAAACAAAATCATGTAGAAACGTAACACGAGTAACCTCTCTGTAATCCAGGGTTTGACAGAATCCCGTCTGGTCAGGTAGTGGCATAGTAGAATGTAAACATGGGTCACTGACCACGTCAAAAAGGGGGATAGTTAACGTTTCGGAACCGCTACGGGTTCCTTGTTCACAATGAATAACTGGCCGATTAAGATGCAGCTTATGTAGCTTTGAGATGCAGCTTATGTACCTTGATTTCAAATCGGTGCACCCATTAGCCCACAAACGCTCAGTCGTGGCTTCACTTGTGAACCGGCCAGTCCGTATATGTTCCGATGAGCACAGCCTCAATCAGGAACTCGAAACTATCAGGAAGGACTTGGAAAGAACGGCTACCCGAAGAAGTTTATTGAAAGCCTGTCCAAGTGTCAGATTGACAAGCATTCACAGCCGGAGCCCACACAAAGTGCAGCATCGTCATCCAGACCGAAACGCGCCGCGATTCCTTACATCCCAGGCATAAGCGAAGCTTTCGCACGAGTCTTCAAGAAACACAGTGTACATATCGTCCATGTACCCACAAGCAAGCAAATTGCGCGGGGAACTTTTGAACGTGAAAGTTGCTCTGCCCCGTTCGAAGTTCTCGGGCATCGTCTATAAGATACCTTGTGACGATTTTAAATCCGTCTACATCGGAGAGACCGGAAAATCTGCCAAGGCGGGTAAAAGAGCTCCGAAATGATGTCACAAAAAACCGGACGGCGTCAAGTGCTGTGGCAGAACGCGCGCAAAAAAGGGGCCTGAGATCGCTTGGGATGACGTGGAAGTCTTTGCTACAGAAAAAAACCTATCAGCGCGGCTGCACTTGGAATTCCTGACAATCCAATCTACGCCGAACACTATCAACTGAACCAAAGGAAATATTCACCCGGCTTGCGCAAAATCATTACGTCGACTGGTCAAAGCTACATAAGCTGCATCTTAATCGGCCGGTTATTCATTGTGAACAAGGAACCCGTAGCGGTTGCGAAACGTCAAAGTTTTGACGTGGTCAGTGACCCAAGTTTACATTCTACTGAATAACCTATCTTTGCGCAAACTTTCTTTTTTTTTAAGTTTTTTTCTTTCCTCTCACCACCGCCTTCCCTGCTTTTCCTGGGTCCGCTCTCAAAACAAAAAAAAACCTGCTCAATCCTGGTTTTTCTGTCTGCCTTTGTTCCTTCGTTAAAAGAGATTGTTGGGCAAGTTGGTAACTCACTGCGGTCTTAGTGCGCGCTGTTCCGGTGAAAATTTGTTCCTTCCCCGAGGACTCCTCTGTGTCTGTCCTGTCCTGTCCTTCCCAGCCCCCTTCCCCGAAATGGCGCGGAGGCACTCACTCTACAACCCGCTACCGAACATTTTAAACTGCCCTCCCGACCACAGACCCCGCGCCGCTTCCATGAAGTGGAGAGGGGACTCGGATTCTACTTGTTAACTGTGTCCGGTCGCTGCGCGGTGACGTTA
This sequence comes from Amblyomma mixtum, assembly GCF_055824585.1. Classification (NCBI taxonomy): domain Eukaryota; kingdom Metazoa; phylum Arthropoda; class Arachnida; order Ixodida; family Ixodidae; genus Amblyomma; species Amblyomma mixtum. The sequence continues at coordinate 17,739,721 of NC_143015.1, forward strand.
TGCAGAAGTGCTCCCCCTCCTTTCCTGCGTTTGTTTGGAACAGGTTTTTCCTCTGTCCTGCGGGTGCGTTGAGTGTCAGGGGATGAAGGTAGCAGCGAAAACACGCTGACACTCGCTAGTCCTCGTTGAATTTGTGTTATACAGTTTTTTGCGCCTTTCCTCGTGTTGCTTGATCAATCCACGATCGAAGATGACATCGCCTTCCATGCGTACGTCCAGTGCAAGTATAATGGAACCATGTCGTCCTTGTCTCAGTGTTGAATAACTTCGCTCCGAAAGACGTGAGTGGTGAACAGTAACATTTACTGACATTTGAGCGGTGGAGGCGACGGCGGTGAAGGCAGATTTTATGACGGCGACGTCGGGCTGCTAGGACGTAAGTACGCATTTGGAATCACTCTGTTGTCTGAGTATTGCCGCCGTCTCGGTTATATGCTCGGCGTCAACAGAAACTTTCTAGTGGTTCAGTGTCTTTTTCGAACCAGCGAGTTGTAGATTGCACAGCGTAGAGAGACAAAATACCGAAACATTTTCTCATTTATATACCGAAATTGCTTGCCCTTCATGGTAACAAGACTAAAATTAGTTTTGTGGTGTGTATTCCTTCTTTACACAGGCATGAACACCATCCTTAATCGTGGTCCCTCGCATAAGCCTTCATTGAAATTACAAGTTGACGGAAAAGAATTATCCGGTGCAGAACTAGCTGATGCTTTTAACAATTTTTTCACTAGTATCGCTTCTGCTCCCTCTATATCCTCTCATGCTAGCAAATATGTTTCCACTTATATTAACAACACAGTATACCTTCAACTCGTAATAGTGGATGAAATCATGTCCGTTATACAAGCCTTAAAGAACTCTAGCAGTTGTGACATCAATGGTCTTCAAGCACGCCCAATTACCATGTAGTTGATATTATTGCCCCCATCCTCACCCACATTTTTAACATATGTTTAGAATCAGCAACTTTCCCAGCGAGAATGCAGTGTGCAAAAGTTACTGTTCTGTACAAAAAAGGAGATATAATGAGCTGGGAAATTACAGGCCAGTATCTATTTTACCGTTCTTTTCAAAGCTGTTTGAAAAAGTCTTGTATCGAGGATGGCAAAATTCATTGAAAAACATAACCTGTTAACACCACACCAGTTCGGTTTCCGTAAAAACAAATCAGTTGAATTAGCGTTGCTAGAGCAGAAAGAATATATATTAACGGCGTTTGAAAACAAAGCAATAGTTCTTGGCATTTTCGTGGACTTTTCTAAAGCCTTCGATTTAGTTAACCATAACATTTTGCTGGAAAAATTAAGTAAGTATGGATTACGAGGACAGGCACTAGCTCTTATGAAATCCTACCTACCCTATAGAACTCAAGTTGTGAAAATAGGTGCCTTTACATCGAAAGCTAAAGCTGTTAATTGTGGAGTGCCGCAGGGAAGTATTTTAGGACCTTTACTTTTTAATCTCTATCTGAATGATATCGTCACTATTAACCCTAAAGCAAAATTTATTATCTATGCAGACGACACTAGTATTTTTTTTTGCTGGCAAGGATATTAATCTTCTTGTTGAACAATGTAACAGTGAAATGAAATCCTTAGAGGAATGGTCAAGAGTAAATGCAATGAAGGTAAATGAAAGCAAAACAAAAGCGATTATATGCAGGCCGAAATACAAGCACATACCTCCCCATCAAGATATTGTAATAAACTCACGATGCATTGCTTTAGTCGAGAATTTCAAATGTCTCGGCGACACCTTTTCCGCAAATATGTCCTGGGATAATGACGTCAAGCATGTTCTAAGCAAAATAAGTCAAATAAGTGGTGTAATAGCTCCTTTAAGGTATATCCTTCCCACACGCATCAAACGTTTGCTTTATCATTCACTCTTTCAGGCACACTTGAACTATTGTCAACTAGTATGGGGAAACACAACATCCACTAATATAGAACACATCCACCTGTTACAGAAAAAGTATCTCCGACACACATATAATGCTTCTTATACTGCTTCCACCTCAACTTTCTTTAGCAACTCTGGTGTAATCCCAGCAAACAATCTCTATAGATATCGCTTAAGCCATGTATATAAATAAGAAATCCAAAGGAATATCAACAATATACGTAACCTATCCCAATTGCAAGACAGAACTCCAAGTTACCTTACAAGACACTTCGAGGATTGGTCAGTACCAATGTCACGTTCAAGTTACGGGAAACAGTGCCTTAAGTACACAATACCAACGCTTTTGAATTTGTTATAATTCTGTCCGTTTTGACCTGTTCACGGCAACCTACAAGGACCTCCGGCAGATGTATTTGGTTTCTATGTAATGTTATCTAGCCTTGCTGTTGTTTTCGTTTCGATTTGTAGAAGTGAGTTCCGCTGTTGTTTTCTGTTCTTTTTCTTGTTTTCTCTTGCTTTCGTTTACGAGTACTAAGTCTGTATCATATTAAATATGTATGTATATGTTCGCATATCAAGAATATGTTATGTGATGCCGCCACTCTGCCAAAATAAGAGATTGTGGACCCGTCAAGCTCTCCAAGGACAGCTTTTTTTTCTACAATCCCCCATCTGTATTTGATGGCAAATAAAGATTTTCATTTCATTTCATTTCATATGGCGCATACGTGCCAGCGCACTCAGCGACGAGCGTCCTGAGCGGGAGCGGCTCAAGGCCCTGAACAAACATCACGCATCGCATCGATGCTGCGGTATGTGCCGTAAATAAAGGAAGATGACCAAGTATGCATTGGAATCGTCCGAGCAACCTGTTTACACAACAACAATGTTACGACACACATTTGCAACACAATATTGATTCAAATACGAAAGGCGTGACGTGCATTCACGATACTGAGCATTGCCAATGCTCAGGGCCAGGCGTCAGGAGACGCCTGGCTTGTCCGTACCTACACTTTCGTCCTGTCTTCTTTTGCACGCATTATCTCTTTTTAAGTAATGTGACGTACAGCTTCCGCTGCGCGAGATTCTCGGTAGCTCCTTTTCCTCTTTTTTTCCTTTTTCTTATCTCTTAGCGATTACCAATCCACAATCACTTTACCGATAACGATCGTCGATTACAATCCCAATTATCGACTGCCTATCATCAATCCTTATCTAACTTACAGAGCACGGGATACTAGGCCACTTCTACACATACTTTAGAAGAACTTCTTGTTGGGCAAGTTGGAGCATTGCTTTGAAGGAACCAAGTTGCGCTATAAAAAAAGACAGCCACAGGAAAAAGCCAAGGAGACAGACAGCGCTCTGTCTGTCTCCTTGGCTTTTTCCTGTGGCTGTCTTTTTTATAGCGCGACTTGGTTCCTTCAAAATCTACACATACATAATAAAACCCTATCTAGCTTACAGAGCACGGCATACTACGCCACTTCTAAACGTACACACCATTTGTTCCAGTACACTGAAGCACCATAACACCCCTTTTTCATTCCGTCCAATTTCTGACGCGTAATTAGCATATTAATATTTGTCTGGCTCCGCGGTGGCTAAGTGGTTACGGCGCCCGGCTGCTGACCCGAAAGACGCGGGTTCGATCCCGGTCGCGGCGGCCGAATTTCGATGAAGGCGAAATTCTAGAGGCCCGTGTATTGTGCGATGTCTTTGCACGTTAAAGAACCCCAGGTGGACGAAATTTCCGAAGCCCTTCACTACATCGTCCCTCATAGCCTGAGTCGCTTTGGGACGTTAAGCCCCCATACACCACACCAATATTTGTTTTTTTTTTTCATTACTGGCAGACTAGAACACATCGCAAACACAGGTTACTAAGCCATACACCCGACCACGCGTTCAATGGGTGTCCCTCAAACACGCCTGAAGGAATTACCCTTCGTGGCCTACGGGAATAAAGAACAAAGAAAACAAAAATCCTTTTTGGCATACGCGTTACTTGCCCACCTGGCGCTGTGGGGCTATTTTCTTTTTGTATTTACAATAATTTGGGTTTTTTTCCGAAGGGCGGAGCCGGGATTTCTCCTGAACGAGCTCCTTACGCTGTCGCTTAATACCTGCGACAGTCCAATAGACCTTTCCCGGAATGCATCACAGCTCGTGTTTCTGGTTCGATGGGCAAAAGATAGCGCGCACCGAGGTGTCTCTAACAAGGAGAAGAAATTGGGCGGGGAAGCGATCGTCCTAAGGAAAACCGGTTGAGAAGCAAACGTGGACTGTTTTCCTGTGGAAGAAGTCCAGATTGGGCTAATTAGTGTATATTCATAGTGGTGGTTCAACAACGCGAACAAACACAGACTAAGAACGAGAGATGACACACACACCAGCGCTGAATTCAGCGCTGGTGTGTGTCCTGTCACTTTCTTGGTCTTGGTGTGTTTGCCTGTGGGCCGGACTTGGGCTAGCCTATGTGGGCCGGACTTGGGCTAGCCCACGTGGCCGGACTTGGGCTTGCCCATGAGGGCCGAGAATGGGTTAGCCCATGTGGCCATGTGGTGCCCTGTTCGCAATATACAGTAAACCAATGTATCTAACATGCAAAGTTCATTTTTGTCGATGATAGCATCAGTGATCTCACAACGACTAATATATACCAGCATCTCCTCAGCTGCAACTCCTCAATATGGTGTGAATTATGTTCAGCAAAGGCGAGCAAAATGCCTCAACAAGCTAAATGCAGAAATGCAAACATGTACCCTTTGTATTGTCGCTTATCACCACTCACATTTATTGTACTATATCCGAATTCCCTCTGAAACCTCTACAGCGTTGTTAATATCTCAGCGTAACCCTAACCAGGCACCTTTCCGTCCGTGCTTATATCACTACTGTCACATCCTCTGTAAATAGATATCTGGAATTTCTGACGCGTAATTAACAACTTGCACCCCAGCACGTAAAACATTTGCGCATATAAATCATTCATGAGGTGAGGGCTAGAAAATGCATTTTCCTATGAAACGCACATAACAATTACCCACCTATCACACATCAAGCTAAGCAGAATCGGGCGGTGAGATGCGACGTTTCTGATTACTTGTTTCCTGCAGCGCGACAACAATAAAACTTCAATCCCTACATTGATACCAATGTACTGTTCGCCGCATCACTAGTCACTGCTACTTCGTAGAATATAGCTCGCTCAATCATCCCACGTAACCAAACCAGACGGTGACGCATACCTCCCCACACTGTTTCTTTTGATATGGCTCGACCACTGTCCTCAACCTCTACTAGTGAGAGAACTTTTTCCTAGCACCTATCGATTGGAACCACTTTCCTGCCGACGATGCCGCCCATCGCCAGCTCAACGACGTTACTTCTCATATCGAACGTTTCTTTGTCTTTCTTCCTTTCCTTCTTTCTTTCTTTCTTTCTTTCTTTCCTTCTTTCTTTCTTTCTTTCTTTCTTTCTTTCTTCCTTTCTTTCTTTCCTTCTTTCTTTCTTTCTTTCTTTCTTTCTTTCTTTCTCTCTTTCTTTCTTTCTTTCTTTCTTTCTTTTTTTCTTTCTTTCTCTCTTCCTTTCTTTCTTCCTTTCTTTCTTTCTTTCTTTCTTTCTTTCTCTCTTCCTTTCTTTCTTCCTTTCCTTCTTTCTTTCTTCCTTTCCTTCTTCCTTTCTTTTTTTCTTTCTTTCTCTCTTTCTTTTTTTTCTTTCTTTCCTTATTTCTCTCTCTCTTCCTTTCCTCCTTTCTTTCTTTTTTCCTTCCTTCTTTCTCTTTCTTTCTTCCTTTCCTTCCTTCTTTCTTTCCTTCTTTCCTCCTTTTCTTTTTGTTTTCATCCTTCCTTCCTTTCCTTCTTCCTCTCTTTCTTTCTTTCTTGATAGACCCCAAATGAAACGAAACCAGCCGTGCGGTACTTGCTGTGTAGCATGCACATAGGGGCCTTCCAGCTCGCACTGCTGGACCTGTTACTCCATAGACGCAAGGGTGCACGCTGTGCGGGGAGGTGTGCGCCTGCAATGCAGCTACTGAAGTCATTTCCCTTCTCTGGATAACAGCAGAGCAGTGACCGGATACTGTTAAGTCGTGTCTAATTTTCGCAGTTAGAAGTTTACCGCTGATAAAGCATGCACCTTTCATGTTTAGCCCGTCGGTGAGCCATGCGATACATTGATTGTTCAAGAGCCTTTCGTCCCTGCGCACGTGCAGGGAGACCGGGTTTCACGCATCAGCTCGAATTATTTGAGTTCTATTTTTTTTTCTTCAATTGAAGTAGTTAGCAGCGCTGCAGGGACTGAAAAACCACTGCACTAGTAACGCCTATCACGCAATAGATTGTCACTGCATTGCCATAGGAATGGTTTTGTCGTGGCGATAAAGAAACCCAACGTCGGAGCCCTCTTTCCACAGTTTTCATGCAAGAGCCACGTAAGTGGCACGCGGATACAAACAGGACGTGGCTGGCGTCTGTTCCGCCTGACCGACAGCAGCGCCACGCTGGTGCGTGCAGCTCCGCCCCGCTCGTAACGCGCGGTTCTACGTCGGCCGATACAGGCAGCAGACCGTAAGGCAGCTTTCGGGCCGAGGCACACTCTTAGGGTGCTTCTGTTGGAGCCGGGCACGCGGCAGGCAAGCAGCGACGCCTGGCAAAATCTCTGTAACTTTAAGCCGCCGAGGCAGCTGCGCAGCGTAGACACGAGCGCGTCGAAAGCGTGCACCTCCCCTTTGGACATGCACGATCTGCTTGTGGCGCTACATGTCCTGCGGGCACTGTCACAGAGATACCATCACTGAGTTCCCAAACCAGAACCTCAAGAGTTTCCCTATGTGCATCGTGCCTGACTGCAATGAAGCAGGAACTATACACGTATATAATTACAGCGGCGCTGGTTGAACGTACCAGTGAGACAGTATATCAGACGCAGAATGTTTCGATAGACTTGTCACACGTGAGGCATTTCCACTTGCCTGCGGGAGCAGCAAGACCGTTCTGCTTGACAGTAAGATGGTCGAAAAGTGAAGTGGAAGACAATTTCAGGCTCACCAGGAGCGATGCGCCTATGATCGCCCAGAAAGCAGATGGAAGAAAAACACTCACCCATAAGTGAGCGATACTTCAGGCACAACGCCTTGCAGAAGCAGCACGGTAGAAAGAAATCCAGCGTGGCTGAATTGCCGTGAACACGCCTTAATAGGTCTACTTTCCTATTCTTCTTCTTCTTTGAGGTGCTCCCTTTTTTTTCACTTCTTCTTCTGCTTTTCTATAATAAAATGTTTTTGCTGAGACAGCAGTGCTCCTGCACTCCTCCAGGCAGCGAGTAATGTGTGTTGAATTAGACTCGAGCACATGCGGGCTGCCACCACCCTCCGCCCCTATCCGCATTACCCACAAGGATTCCACCCACTAAAAGACCACGCAGCAGTGGATCGAACAAAAGGCGATGAAATGAAATCAAAAGACTCAGTGGAAAGCTAGCTCGCACCATCCGTAATCCTCGCCGCGCACCAGCCGTAACACTCGGCCCAACTGCGCCCACTTCACCCTCCCGAAAAATCCTTCCGCGTGTATAAAGGCCGCGCTTAGTGTAAAACCATTTACTAGTGTTCAAACACTAATGTATTAATCCAGGGTAAATCCAATTGCTTTCACAGAACTATTGTATCAATGTCTGGCCATCCAGAAGTGCTTACAGCTAGAGTCATTTTTAGCGCATTTCTCAGTTTCACGCCGTCGGCGACTGCAGCACACACTTCTGTAGTGTTGCATGCGGTAGCGTCACACCCGAGTGCGGACAAAATAGGCACCGCGTGTGTGCGTGCGCGTGCGCGCGTCCGTGCGAGACAGCGATCAGCCCAACAAGCAGCGAATGTCAGGACCGCAGACCCTTCCGAACTGGCCTGGAGCAGGTCCCCCGCGCCAAATCAGGGTCCCGAGTAGGGAAGTGAGAGAGCGTGACGCAACGCAGCGTGTTTCCTAGAACTCGCGGTGCCCGTGCTGTCGCTCTGCGAGAATTGAAGATCAGTTTGAAGCAAAGTGAATGGCGCAAAATTCGAGATCACTGCGATAACCACAATTACAGTAATGCGAAAACAATGACGCCGCTTCATTTCAAGTTGTGTTGCTTGTTTTTAATTAGTTCCTTGCTTTTCTTGCTTTTCCATTTGCACTTCAGACAATGGATACTCAAGTGCCCACCTCTTTCGTTTTCCACGTTGTAACTATGCTCTCCTAACCTCTCATTTATGCATCTTCCCGTCTGTCCTGTATAATATTTGCCACATGTCAAGGGCACCCTGTACACAACGCCTTCTACGCATCTCACAAATGGCTGCCTGATTTTGGTGCCTGATTGTGCAAGCAGCCTTTCCCTGGTTTCCAGAAGTGCTTTTCCTGCATAGGGCGCTAAACTTATTCGGGGCTGAAAACAAAACGTTTACATTTACCCTGTTGCCAATTTTTCTCAGGTTGTGTGATAGCCTATGCTTATATGCAATAACAGCCAATTTTCTTTTGTCAGTTGTCTTATCCTGCTCTTGCTGGGTCGTAGTTTTCCTTTTTTTCTTCCTGACAAGTCCTTCGGCCACTGATACCAGCAAATGAAGCAGATAACCCGCGTCTTGCAACCTTTTTGACTGCAGAAACAGGCTCTCCTCAGTCACATGAGGGCATGACTTTTTTAGACAGTTTAGAAACCCTAAACAAGCTATGTTTCGTTTTATGAGCTTAGAATGCGCAGAAGTGAAAGGCAAAGGCATTTTTCCTTCCCTAGGATGATAACTCCAGCATGTGTGATTTTCTAAAACCTTTAACCTGATGTCAAGAAAACGTATGCTATTGTTTTCAGGCAGCTCATGTGTGACGACCAGTGGAGATAAGCAGTCTGAAAAATGATCTAAAATACGTCCCACGGCCTCATCGAGGGGAATACAAGTGGTGTCTAAAAATATTAAAAAATCGTCAACAAAACGAAAGAATTTAAGCACTCCTAGTGCTTCAAACCGGGCAAAAAGCCTTTGGTCACATTCAGATAAAAAGATATCACTTAAAATAGGAGCAACACTGGATCCTATGCATACTCCTTGCTTTTGTAAATACAGCTCATCGTCCCTCTTAACAAATGTAGATTTAAGATAGGTGCTTAACAGCTCCAAAAAACCCCCAACGCTCACACCCACAGAATTCTGGAAGACAACGACACCAGCTTTCTCTATACATCCTTCTACACACTGTAGCAAACCATTTTGCGGGAGCGAATAATACATATCTTTTATGTCGACTGAGAAAGCAACCAGATACTTTCTTTCAGTTTTTTGAAGAAAGGAAATCACCATTTCTGAATTTTTTATCAAGAAGGGATCATCAACAACAATTTGCTTTAGACTTTTTTGCAGAAAATCAGAGACTGACTTTTGCCAAGTACCCGCTTCCGAAACAATAATTCTTAAAGGACAGGCGATTTTATGTGTCTTGGCACAAAAAAAAAACATTTCAAGATTCCCACCTTTGGCTTTTTCTACAGACTGAGCTAGACGGGTTAGATTCAGAGAGACACACAACTTCTTAGCTTTTGATCTTATTTTTGAAAAATTTACACCTTCTTGCCTGTCAAACACGTTCTCGACAGCAGAACACACTTTTTCTTGAAACATGTTCCGTGGCATCACAGCAAAACCGCCTTCCTTATCGCAAGGAAGAAGACATAAGTCGTCGCGCTTTAGGAATTTCGGAACGTTTCTAGGGAAAGCTAGACAAAAGCTAGACAAAACAAAAGAGGTGGGCACTTGAGTATCCATTGTCGGAGGTGAAAATGGAAAAGCAAGAAAAGCAAGGAAGGCTGCCGTCCCGATTTTCACAGGTGTAAGGTACTTTTTAAAAGTAGATGTCAAATAACGAGGGAGATTGTGGAGGCTCTGGAGATAGCACGAGCGGGCGATGATTGCGTAAGCGCTCCGTCAATTTTGTTGTCGGATAAAGAGATGTCCTATCTTACATCGGGCATGCCGGTTGTCTGAAAGAACGTGCCAGCTATCACTCGTTGGTAATGTTCTTGTAAGCATGCGTAGGTGATTACTATGAGATTGGTGAAAACAGCGCGAAAGAAGAAGCCCGAAGGCGAAACGAGGAAGTGACAGGAAAGAGCGCTGATCAGCGCTCTTTCCTGTCACTTGCTCGTTTCGCCTTCGGGCTTCTTCTTTCGCGCTGTTTTCACCAATGTCAGAATAGACCAACTAGCCCAGCAAAAAGTTCTGCTAGATTACCTTTCTTATACAGTGGGCCCTTCGTTATGTGTTTCTTCTCCTACGGCACAACTGGATGCCCTCGTCAACAACATCACATGGTCAACCTGCCGGGCCAGGTACATCACGTTCTGCATGAAGAAGGGATTGGTACCCTGTGACCTCAACGTCCTCTTCAGTGCAGTCCGGCCTTCTTTTGGCCACGTAAAGAGGATATGTAGAATTCTACGATCTGAGCTGTGGAGGCAAGTGCGACTCTTTTATGACGGTTTGCGTGTCGCCTGCTACTGCCAACATCCTGATTGGGTCGCTGAGAAGAAGTTTCGCGAATATAAACGACGTGCAGCTCAGGCTATAGAGTTCCGGTGGTGCTACATCTTGAACCACACACCTAAGGCTTCTAGCATGAAGCAGAGAAGCGGATTCGTGAAGGTGCTGGGGCATGTTCAAATCACAGACGAAGTAAACAGGGTTCTTGTGAAAGGACCGAAGTTCAGCCTTGAGCCTACGGTTAGGGCACACGAGCACCTGTCACTGAATTGGTGTATTGCTGGAAAAGCGTACCCGGAGAATCGTGAGCGCTGCTTCCTGGACGGAGTGGATGCTTTGTCAAGAACAGTATCGAGGAAATCCCCAAGCGACCGGTCCGGAATCAACACCGTCGTCACTTTTTTCAAGGATAGACATCTCCGGTTACTGCAATCAGACAAGGAAGGAGGGTTTGTCGTGGTGCCGCCCGGAATCTACGGAGAAAAGACCCGCTGTGCGGTGGAAAAGAACTTCACTCAGACGAGCCTCAAGCCGAGTAAAGTGAAATCGCGAGCTGTCGCCCTCTGCAAGAACTTGGAACTGAAGCAGTTGGCAAATTCTATAAGTAAGTGCAAAGAAAAGACTCTTAGCATGTTTTTTACTGCAAAGACTCACAAAGAGGAGGTTCCGTTCCGGTGTATTGTTAGTGAGCGCTACACTTACCAAAGGCTTATTAGCCAATACCTGTAAAGGCATTTAAATTCGCTTGTCGTTGATGATCCCTTCTATCAGCGCTCTTTCCTGTCACTTCCTCGTTTCGCCTTCGGGCTTCTTCTTTCGCGCTGTTATCACCAATGTCAGAATGGACCAACTAGCCCAGCAAAAAGTTCTGCTTGATTACTATGAGTATAAAGTTGTTTTTCGCATGAAATAAAATCAGTTAAAGTAAGCGTTTTGTATGTCTTTCCTTTTCTGTCGTCCTTGTCCTTTTGAGCGCTTTCACTGTCAAGATGGAAAACCAACTCGCCCACTATATTCCATTATTCAAATGTAACATTCATCATCATCACTATCATCATAATCAGCCTGACTACACCCACTGCAGGGCAAAGGCCTTTCCCATGTCTCTCCAATTAACCCTGTCCTTGTCAGTTGCCGCCACTGTATCCCCGCAAACTTCTTAATCTCATCCGCCCACCTAACTTTCTGCCGTCCCCTGGTACGTTTCCTTTCTCTTGAAATCCACTCCTTTACCCTTAAGGACCAGCGGTTATCTTGCTTTCGCATTACATGCCCTGCCCAAGCCCATTTCTTCCTCTTGATTTCAACTAAGATGTCATTAACCCGAGTTTGTTCCCTCACCCACTCCGCCCTCTTCCGATCTCTTAGCGTTACACCTATCATTTTACTTCCCATAGCTCACTGCGTTGTTCTTAACTTAAGCTGAACCCTCTTTGGTAGCGTCCTTGTTTCTGCCCTATAGGTGAGTATCGGCAGGATACAGCTGTTGTATACTTTTCTCTTCAGGGTTTGTGGTAAGCTACCGTTCATGATCTGAGAGAACCTGCCATACGCGCTCCACCCCATTCTTATTCTTCTAGTTATTTCCTTCTCATGATCCGGATCTGCGGTCACTACCTGCCCTAAGTAGACATATTCTCTTACTACTTCCAGCACCTCGCTACCAATTGCGAACTGCTGTTCCCTTGCTAGGCTGTTGAACATTAGTTTGGTTTTCTGCATGTTAATTCTTAGCCCCAACGTTCTGCTCTGCCTGTCTAACTGATTGATCATGCTTTGCAGTTCTTGTCCTGAGTGGCTTGCCAAGGCAATGTCATCAGCGAATCGCAAACTACTCAGGTATTCTCCATTAACTCTTATCCCCAACTGTTTCCATTCCAGTCCCCGGAATACCTCCTGTAAGCAGGCAGTGAAGAGCATTGGCGAGATCGTGTCTTCCTGCCTGACACCTTTCCGTATTGGAATTTTATCACTGACTCTATGGAGAACTATAGTAGCTGTGCAATCGTTATAAACATCTTCCAATATTTTCACGTAACACTCTTCAACACCCTGACTCCGCAATGCCTGCATGACAGCTGTGGTTTCCACTGAGTCATATGCTTTCTCGTAATCAATGAAGGCTATCTATAGAGGTTGGTTATATTCTGCGCATTTCTCTATCACCTGATTAATACTGTGAATGTGGTCTATTGTCGAGTATCCTTTACGAAAGCCTGCCTGATCATTTGGTTGACTAAAGTCCAAGGTTGTCGACTCTATTAGCGATTACCTTAGTTAGTACCTTGTAGGCAACGGACAATAGGCTAATCGTTCTGTAATTCTTCAAGTCCTTGACGTCTCCTTTCTTATGAATTAAGATAATGTTAGCGTTCTTCCAAGCTTCTAGTACTCTCGAGGTCACAAGGCATTGCGTATACAGGGTGGGTAGTTTTTGTAGCACAATCTCTCCCCCGTCTTTCAACAACTCTGCTGTTACCTGATCCCCACCAGCTGCTTTCCCTCTTTGCATTGCTCCTAAGGCTTTCTTTACTTCCTCCTTCGTTACTCGCGGGATGTCCCATTGCTGTGCCGACTGCCTCCCTCGGTAACATGATGATTACATTCGCTACTGTATAGATTTGTGTAGAACTCTTTGGCTAATTCAACTATCTTATCCATATTGCTGATGATATTGCCCTGTTTGTCTTTTAGCGCATACATCTGGTTTCTACCTATGCCCAGTTTTGTTCTCACTGATTTTAGGCTACCTCCGTTCCTTAGAGCATACTCGATTTTCTCCATGTTAAATGTACCATTAATTCGCATTAAATCACATTAATGCACCTGAACACATAATTAAAACACCTTTTACCATAATTCACCTTAATTCACTCGTGACAATCTCTATAATCAATAATAATTGATTGCATTTCGATTAACTGTACATTTGCCCTCGTTTAATCAACGTTCATTGCGGACTTTCAAAATTTGGCGCCACGCGGTCACACACTCGCTGCGCTTTCAAATTTCGCGCCATGTTTACTCTGTCCCCGCCCACTTTTTAACATTTTTGGCTCTAATTATTTAACCATTCATCTGATTTTGAATTTTTTTTTGCCCACCATCCTCGCTTGATCGTCTTTCGATTACAAGCATTTGGTTTGCGCTACCTCTTCTGAGTTGTCCAGAACTGCTGCGGACACATTTTGCGGACACGACTCTGCCGACATAGCCTAGTAATGTTTCCGCTTTAAGAACTATCTCACTCATCGGTGGATACCTCAGACCGGGTTGTGAGTGAAGCGATGAGAAAGGAGTGAAAGAAGGAAAAGAAGAAGAGCCGCAGGAATGTACGGCTATGGCATAGGCTGTAGCAGGGGGTAGTTATTAGTAGAGTTCAATAAGAGAAATAATTTACGGATCGATGCCTTCCTCCGCAAACCAGAGAACAGGAAAGTGGATGTGGAATAGCCTTAATGGTGAGAATAAAAATGAAATAGGCTTCATACTGCGCGCTCATGCTTTGTTGCGTTGTTGCGACTACAGGATGGTAAGGTCTTGAATTAGCCTAGACTTGAAGAGGGGACGAAAGAAACTAGTAAAGCAGAAGCCCGTTAAGTAGTTAGCGGTAAGAGCGAAAGCAAAGGAATTCAGGATACTGCTGCAGAACATATATTGGGCCTTAACTGTGGCCGACGAACTGCATTATCAAGCAATGTAAGACAATATCGTAGCTATCATTACGGAGCGCGCAGTAGATGTAAGTAAGTGGTAGGGTGGTTAGACATTATACAAGGAGGCTCTCTCCGCAGACGAAACGTCTGTTCAAGAACCCCGAAAAAGAAAGGATCAAACGTCACAGACGGACCACAACTGGCAGGACAACCAAAGTAAGCCAGTAAGCGCTAACAAATTGACATGAGGAAGTTTAATACGGACAGAATCAGTCATCAGCCTAAGAAGGGAGACAGGCAGAAAACTGAGAAGAGGAAACTAGGCATAGGTAAAAACCAGATCTATGCGCTAGAGACAGAGGCGGCAATATTCCTAGCAGTACGGATAACATGATTAATGTAGCCGATGAGTTCTAAACAAATCTATACAGCAGCAGTTGTAATCAGGACGTCAATGAAAGAAGTACTAGCTCACAGCAATGGTACATCCCGCCAGTAACAAAATGATGAATGTTTATTTCGCTTTTTGCCTTACAGAAAGTGCGGGTGACGAAATAAAAGCGGTTCGCAATAACCGCTTGACGGGCTTCGTCACCCGAAAAAGTCGGGGTTGACAGCAGCGGCAGTTCTTTCGGCATACAAATCACAATTCACATCTCAAACAAAGCAGATTGTGCTGTAATGCAGGTAGGGAAGTAGACACATTAAACAATGACAAGGGAAGAAAAAATAACGGTCAACATATGTATTTCACTACTACTACAACCTAATCAATAAAAGTTTCACGAAAAGCACGAAAATACATTTTGTTTATATTGTTATAAAGAGAAGAGCTCGAACATCTTGGTAGTATACGAGGTCTGTTAGAAAAGTATCCGACTTTATTTTTTTTTTTTTTGCGAACACCTGATGGATATGAAACAAGCGCGCTTACAGCAGCCGACCTTGAACCCTCGTGCGCATGCACGAATTTTTTCCCGCCTGCCGATAGCGTCAGTCGCTGGGAAGCAGCGTTTGAGTGAGGCAGTGCGCAGTGCTCTCGTCGGTTTTTTGTTGCAAGGAAAATGGCGGCGCGAGAGGAGCAGCGCTACTACCTCACATTTGGCCATAAACTTGGCGATAGCCAAGTAGAAACCATTCGAAATGTTCAGGCGGCTTTCGGTGATGATGCTATGAGCAGCACACAGATTAAGCAGTGGTGCAACTGTTTTAAAGACGGCCGCACATCCGTGGAGAGAGAGCCACGCTCCGGTCGGCCATCAACATGCCGAAATGACCAGGTAATTGCCGAAGTGAACGCTGTGGTGATGCGGGACTGTTGTGTGACTATCCGAGAAATTGCGGAAGAGGTGGACATCAGCAATTTTTCTGCACATTCCATTATCACCGAAGATTTGGCCATGGAGAGAGCTGCGGCGAAGTTCGTGCCGAAGCTGCTGACGGTGGAGAAAAAGCAGCTTCGTGTTGAAGTCTCACAGGAGATCCTGGATTCCACAAACAGTTACCTTGACTTTACCGACACTGTAATCACTAGTGACGAGTCTTGGGTGTACGGGTACGACCCGGAAACCAAATCCCAGTCGTCACAAAGGACGCATTCCACGTCACCAACACCAAAGAAGGCCCGCCAAGTGCGCAGCAATGTCAAAGTGATGCTGACTGCTTTTTTGACTCCCTCTGTGTGGCACACCACGAGTACGCACCCCACAGGGTCAAAGAATGACTAAAGAGTACTACAGGAATGTCCTCCATCGCCTACGTGGTGCTGTGCGGCGCAAGAGACCGGAATTGAGGTCAAGAAAAAATTGGCGCATCCCTCGCGGCATTGCTCCTGCAAATTCCTCGCATTTGATTCAGACTTTTATGACGAAAAACCTGACTCCTGTAGTTCAACAGGCTCCTTACTCTCCTGATATGTCCCCCTACGACTACTGGCTGTTTCCTAAATTCAATATGCCATTGAAAGGAGCGCGATTTCAGAAAAGAATGGACATTATGGCTGCAACGACAGCAGAGCTAAATTCCATTCCGAAAAGGGCCTTTTCGGAATACTTCCAACAATGGCAGCACCGCTGGGAGATGTATATGGGGCCCAAGGAGACTACTTTGAAGGTGATTAGGTTTCCAACGCTCCAGTTATGCCAGTTTTTTTTCTTCGGGCAAAGGTCGGATACTTTTCTAACAGACCTCGTACATTTCAGCATAGCAAAAATATAGTTTGTTCTACGTCTGGGTACCGAAATCATTTCAGCGTTTCTAGTGGTGTATGGCGTGTTGTGTGGCACCAGCTGCACAATATTGGGGGAAAAGGGGTCATTTCTTGCCGCCTGCTTTTTGCAAAAACAGGCAAACCTGTACTCAAACAACCTAGGAACTGGAATTATTTTGTATTTTATTCGTATGCGACGAGTTGGGGCGTTATAGCATGAATTTGCAATGACTTGTAGCACTTTCTTCTGTTGAAGAAAAAGCTTTTGCAAATTGGACACTGGTTTTTCTCCATACCAAATAACAGTACCCGAAGCATGAGAAAAAGAATGCATAGTAGAGGTCAAGTTTTGTTTTTGTCGGTAAGATATATTTATTGCGGGAGAGGATACCTATGAATTTAGAAAGCTTGATGCAGACCTTGTTTATGTCAGCATCCCATGACATTGAAGGGGTAAAGTCTACGCCAAGTGATGCGAATGATTGAACATATTCAATTCGTGTGCCACTGAAAAAGACAGGTGGTGCATTCCCTACCAACTTGCCCTTAGCATGAAATATTATCGCCTATGTTTTTTTCTTGTTTACTGCCAAGGAGTTTAAGTATGTCCATTCCCTCAGAGCAGTGAATACTATGTTCGCTGAATCAGTTAAGTGATTAATATTAGTGGAGGAGGAAAACAAACTGGTGTCATGAGCATTAAAAGTAAATTTTATCTCGTAGTTTATATTAGTGATGTGATTTATAAATAAGTTAAAAAGTATAGGACCCAAGAAACTACCCTGTGACACGCCATTTGAAATTTGTACGACATCAGAGAGGCAATTATTGTCGACAACATATCGTGAACACGAGGGCATATAAAACTTTAAAAGGTACAGGCCATGACCACGTATACCGTAATGGGCAAGTTTGGCAAACAGTGTATTATCCATCAATCAATCAATCAATCAATCAATCAATCAATCATTTTTATTTCTGCCTCCAAAAAGTCACAGAGGAGCTGCAAAAAAAGCTGTCATAGACAGCTTGACTGAGCCGCAGCCCCCTTATGCCGGGCAGCAGTGACAGGCGACGAGAAAAAAAAAACAAAAAAACGAATCAAAACAATTCAGAGAAAAACACATTGTTAACACCAAGAAAAGTCGTACCTCTAGTTTGTACATGTGTGCAATTTAAGTAATTACAGGGTATGATTAATGGTATCAAACGCCTTGCTGAAATCTAGGAAGATTCAAAGAGTGAGCTTCTGGGATTCAATATTACCTAGTATATATTCTTTTTGATGAAGTAAATGCATGTTTCGTTGATTTGTTCTTGGTAAACCAGTATTGGCTGTCATTTAAATAGATTGCTTTAGAAGGAAATTATGAGTTCGATGATGAATTGCGCTTTCTAGCCCCTTTGAGAAGAAAGGTAGAAAGATATGGGCCTGTAATTACTTAAATTATTTCTATCTTTCTTTTTGAAGATTACTGCCACCCTAGCAAGTTTCATATCAGCAGGAAAATTGGCTATATTAAGCGCCTTGTTATATATATGCGTAAGGCAGGGAACTATTGAAGGCAGGACGTACTTTATTGGGCGACTCAGGAGATCGCAAGAGTCTAAGCTTGTCGTGTCTATCAAGTTTTTTTAAAATAGAGTACACTTCATTTTTATGTGTAGGTTCAGAGAAGAGCGAGTGTGAAATTCTATCACCCAAAAATTTATAGAAGTCAGGGCTCTGATACCGACTGCCAACGGTAGTAAAAAATTTATTAAAAGCACCGGCCAAACGAGACCCACTCGGGTTAGTGCCATCAGCTGCTAAACTTTGCAAGAATTATTACACATTCACCTCCAATATGTTCATCTATTGCACTTCTTAAAGAACTTAACTTAGTTATGCAAGGCCGTTATGCCGTTTATGCAAGGCCCTAGTGAAAGATAAAAAACAAAGTAATTTTCTCTGACAGTTAGCAAACATAGGTCACAACATTTACCCATATCACACACGACACCTAGAACACTGGGAAGTTCACTCATCACGAACAAACTATGGAATGCAAATGTTGCGTAATGTAATTCGAAGAATGTTAAATAACCTTAATAAACACCGTACAATGCGTGAACATATTAGAAAACATGACGTATTGTACAGTTGATTTTATTATGGTATATACATTCTGATGAATGTAGATTTGATGTGTATATGTGTGTGTGAAAGTGGTGTGTATTATGGCGATATTTTTTTGCATGGCAATGGAAAATTGCCACTTGCTGGTTTGTAAAATTTGCACGTTATTACAGTATTTATGGAGATGTAATGTGTTTTGATAATAATTTTTATCTATTTACTCTAATGTCTTTACAAAATATGTGATTCCTAATGTTTCACACATGTACTGTGTCTGCTCTCGTCCGTATGTAATAGGGGGAGCGAGTTTGTCAAGCTGCCCATAAGGCAACTTTTTTCTCTCGCCCCCTCATGTCCTTTCTGTACATGAAATAAATGAAATGAAACCCGTGCCGCCACGGCAGATCAGCTTCGCTGCATACTGCATAAAACTTCTACTTCATCGCCGCTCCCAAACATCTCGCGTGTTCAACCTGCCAACTCTCGCTCTGTTGTTGTTGCCCCCAGGAAGATAACAGCGCGTACCTACAGAATGTTGTTGGACAAGACAAAGGCGGTGACTGAAAGGTGCCCAAAACGTTTTTCAAAAAGAAAAGAATTCAGATTTGGTGATTTGCCGTGTGATTTGGACGTCGTCGTCTTCGCCAACTTCCATCCGTGCGCACTGGATCCAGAACACACGTCGTCGCTTTCACTTCTTGTAAAAAATATCGCATTGTAGCAAAGAATCTAACAAGGACCTGCATCATGATTTTGATCCTTGCTTGTACCTTTCTAGCTCGTATAGATTTTTTTTTTGCACCTTCGCCCCTGTATTACGCCTTCTGGGCCCTCACTGCATTGCAATAAGCAAAATTATACATAAATATGTAAAGAACGCAATAATAAATAACTAACTATGCATGTTCCTCTGATATACATATTTCGAATTTGCCGTTTTTTTATACTGTACAGACATGCGTACACTGAAACCATTTTCTTTTTCCTCTTCCTTCTGTTGTCCGAGCCCCACTATAGCTACGAGACATAGCCGAGCCCTCCCGCGATTATGGGCTACAGAAGACGAAGATTGCGTAGCGCCTTGCTCTGGACTCCGTGACAGGGATAGAGCAGCCCACCACAGGGGCGCGATTTCAGGTAAGTGTCATTTTACAACCGCGTGAGGGCAGTTAATTTTACACTGATGGTTCAGAGGATGATTTTCCGCGGTCATTGGCCTCATCTCAAGTGCCATTGAAAATGCGCACTGTACCTGCCTGCGCCCATGAGAACATCAATCAGGTGAACCTGGCCACAGTAACACTTAGGCCGAGGATCAGTCGCTGTCATGGACGCGCTGTCTTTAGTCATGTGGCATGGAACTGTGTGCACTGTGGGAAGCAATCACCTTGTTGTTGAGCATCCGCCTCGTATTCGGGAGGTGCTGGGTTCAATACCGAGTGCCACCGGTTACCCATCGGTTTTCAAGTGCGTACAAATTTCCCGCAGCCTGGCGCTCAGTTTTAGAGCGCAGCTCTTTGGGGCCCGTTTCTGCGTTTTGTGGCGCCGCCGTCGCCGTTGCCGTTGCCGTTGCCTGCGCCGTTGTACGTTGTAACCAGCAGTGGAAACCTTGGCCGCGCTTTAAGCTGTCAAACCACCACTGGGGCGGGAGCTGGGAAATCAAAGGAAAGGCGCATAACTGCTCTCTAGGAACAGTGGAAACCTCAATCGTGCTTTAAGCTACGCGGCGGTAGTGACAGATGTGCGCTGCATGCGTTGGCATTCACAACATTGTGCCATTTTAAAAAAATGAAGTGCACGTAACCGGCTCCCTGGGACAGTGGACGCCTGAATCGCGCTTATAGGTACGTGAGGTGATTAGCGAGAGATGTGGATTGCAGGCATTGACAACGTTAGGCGAAAAACGCGGCGATGAAGTCACAGGCCGTCGGCGTTCATTGTGTTCATTAGCGTTGGCGTTGACAACGTTTTACACTCCGATCATTTTAAGGAAAGGAGGTGCGCATAACTGGCTCCCTGGTTCAGGAGACGCCTGAATCGTGCTTAAAGGTACGTGGGGTGATGAGAGAGATATGTGGGTTGTATGCGTTAGCGCTGATAACGGTGAGCGAACTCTCTCGAGAGCCAGGCATTGGTGCAGCAAGTCGAGCATATATCAATCTATTTCTCCGTCCACTAAGCTGCCTTCATGACAAGAACAGTTAGTGGAGTGTTTATTGAAGAAGGAAAATGTGTGTAAAATAACAAGTTTTCTGTAATTGTACATACATGCCTTGCTCGAATTATTTGCCTCAATGTATCGAAAAGCTAGAACAGCTGATGAGCTGCACTCAGATTTCGCATCGTCGGCAAATTTTTTCACTGAGAGAAATGTTTGGAGAAGGGCCTTTCCCCACCTCTCAGCTTCCTTGACGGAAAATCTGTCCACAAGGGACCGAAATCTGCCTTGTGCTGAAAACGATGTTGTGGTGCGTAAGGTGGGATTTGTTCAGTTAAGCTTCACAACGGGAGCAGGGCTAACAGCAGCCCGAGGTCAGCTGGTGTTAAGCTAGACGCCTATGGCGCCAGTAGCTAATTTCCCCCTACCGTGTCCGTCTGGAGGAGTTCGGAATGGCGACAGTGCGTCGCGCGCTTCGGACGCTTCGGACTCTGTCCAAGCAGCGGGAAGCGGGGAGTAAGACCGCGAACAGCCCTGTCGGGGCCGCATGGGGCTGACGACCGTGCCCCATTGAAAATAGATTAGCGGTCAAGTGGGTGGGGGACAGTAAGGTCGGCGACTTCTTAAACCCCTGACTGTCTAGCTAAGCAGTGGACGTTACTACGGAAGGTAGAGCTCTCTCGTCCAATCAGGACTGCAGAAACACAGAAAATAGTCCCTCGAATATTTGAGGAGTGTATGACTGTTAATCAAAACAATAAGCATTGCAACTTAAAACATGCTTTGGACAGGTATATTTAAATGGTAGAGAGTGTTTCAATTACTGGTAATATTACCAGACAAAGCCCGTACGGACACAGCTCTGCGGAGGCCTGCTGCGAGGTAGTGATGCGTCGCCACTTTCCAACATGGCGTCGGTCGAGTCTGTTGTGTCTCCTGTGTGCTCTACACCGACAGTGCGCTGTTTCCCTAAGCAGGCGAAGCTGGTGGCTTTAAATGTTCTTGAAGCGCTTCGCGTCGAGTGCGGGGGGAGTTCGAGTACAAATGCGCTCATCAAGAGGACGGCGAAACTCACGCAGGTGAGCGAGCGAACGCTTTACAAGTGGGCAACGGAGACGTTGAAGGCGGGCCGAGTGTTGTCACTGAAGAAGCGTGCTGGCGGAAGAGGCCGCGACCGGACGAAGAAGCTGGACGATTCTGTGAAGCAGGATAAAGTGCCGCGGATGAGTAGCCTCAAAAAGGACATACAGGCTTGGGTGTCCGGAAAAGGTGTCGCGTGGAGCAGCGGCATGGTGAATACCGAGCTCATGCAGCTTGTCAGCAGTGCGAACACAGGTGGGGAGCGATACCGTGTCGACTGCATTGCTGAAGCTGCTGGCCATCTCGTGTGCGCCTGCCACCATACCACTGCTAACTGAACCCGATAGAGCTTGTCTGGAGCGACGTCAAGGGTTTCGTGGCCAGCCAAAACAAGACGTTTAAGTTCCAAGACGTCGAGCCTCTGGTTTGGCAAGGCATCACGCAAGTGACTGTTGAGAAATGGAAGAATTACGTGCAGCATATTATCAGCGAGGAAGATGTTATGAGAAAACTGGACCACATCATCGACGATGTTGTTGACCAGGGACAGGTCATTGTTGTCAACCTGGAGGACGACACAACCAGCAGTGCTGAATTCAATTGTGATGAGGACGATGAGATGATCGAGCCCGTTTAACGTGCGTTGACTTTCGCGCAGCACATGGGCGTGTTTTGCATTTCGCCACCATCGACACTCGGCTGCCTCGGCACGCTGGAGTAAATAAATTTATATGCACATGACACGATTACTGAAATTTACTGCGACGCGATAACAGAGGAAATGATGAGAACAGGTCGCGACAAAAAAAAAGTGCCGCCAGTCCCTTTGGAACGGGCGTCCGCCTGTCCAAAAACAAACCAAAAAAAGAATAAAAAGATATCAAGCGCCACCTGCTAGAGAGTGGAAGAAGCTAACTACTAGTACGCCTGCTTTCACATGAATGGAGCCACCTGTCAGTAACTGGCGGGGCGACAGGCACGTAGGAACACACAAATGTAGTGCGCGCCATCCTGATAGGACGAGAGAGCTCTACCTTTCGTAGTGCTGCAAACATCTTGTGAGACGGAGTATAGAGTCGGGCTCTGGCGAGCACTGGACTCCGCCCACTTGTATCTACGACGCCATCGCAGCAGTATTGGTTGAAATTGGGCGAGAGCGGATTTAATAAAGCTCCGCCCAATTATCAAAGGTATTAAAAGCCGCTGCAACAAAGAGCGGGACGAGCGCGCCGAGTCTCAGTCTCGACCGCTTTTCGACAGCCCTTTTTTAACAGCCTATTTTAAGCCGCCTTTTTCTTTAACATTATGTACAGCGCGAAAAACTAAGACAGGGGAAGAAACACGCCAACAAACAAGCGCTGACTATCAACTGAAAATTTCTACTCCAGGTAGAACTGGAGTATCTTGATAGTACTGCGGCAGTGCAATGAGGCTAATGCGCACGTGTGGTTTGGTTTGCTGTTTCTGTTTTGCTGTTTTTGTTGTTTCATGCTTTGTGCGCCTGCGCGTGCTGGGTTGAAGCCTTTATAACCACGAGTTTCCTAATAAAATTTTCAGTTGATAGTCAGCGCTTGTTTGTTTGCGTGTTTCTTCCCCTGTCTTAGTTTTTCGCGCTGTACATAATGTTGAACCTTCACCAGGTCGCCCAGTTTTCTGTTCTGTTTTTCTTTAAGTCCTTGTATTTTGCTCCAGTCTTCAATAAATTAGTTTTTTGCTTCTCAAGAAGTTTGGAGTGGCTGCCCCAACCGGCAACGTGTCGCCGGACGAGCGTACGAAGACGTGAAGTGCCCAGCATACGATCAGACCAACCGGCCATTCCGACCTTTTTTTAACTGGTGCCGTGACCAGGATCCTCCGAGCGGCTTTTGCGAAGCGGTTGGAGGCAGTACCTTCCAGAATATTGCGGGGCAACATCTTGGTGAGAAGCCCCGGGAACCAAGGCCCAAGTGAGGCGAATTCTTTGTGAGAGGCATCGGAGCCAAGACTCCGCGCCAACGCCGTGAAGAGAGAGGAGCGAGACCGACGGAGCGAAGCGCTGCGTTTTCGGCGGCACCTGCGGCGGCCGATTTCATCGGCCTGGAGGACGCGATGAGCCTGCTGCGAGCTCTGGATGCTGGCCACTCATCTGCACTTCAGGACGCGACCTGCTGCAGCCACGAAGCAAGTGCCCGACAACGGAGTGAGTTTCCCCATTGTCACTTCACTTGCCCCGGGAGTGCTTGAGCCGCAAGGTTAAAGTAAACATAAGTACATTAGACTGGCGAAGTCGATACGGCTGTGGGTATGGCGCTCAGCGGGCACAACTGTCAGAGGCCGAGCGAGCCAGAGAAAAGGAGAGAAGCGACGCTTATATTAGAGGCCTGAAGCGCCAATTAGCGATAGCTGAAGAGAATCTCCATCAGGAGAAAAAGAGAATTGAAGAGGAGGAACGCTCACGGAGAGCGGCTAGAGTACTGCGGGAGACAGCTCAGTTGCCGTCGTACCGCATCGTATGGGACGCTGATGAAACGCTAATCGAGGCAGCGAAGAAAGAGGATAGCGGCTGCGGCATTCAGGCGGGTCCTTTTGAGAACACTAAGGAGGAACCTCTGATTTGTGCAGACAGTGAAGCGAGCACTAGCGCCGAGGAGCCGCACATTGTGCAGGCAGCCATGAGTGTTGGCACAGAAAAGCAGGCCTTGATTCCCGAGGTGGAGGCGAGCTCCACGAATGTGCCAGCCAAAAATTCGTCTCGTGATCACACTGTACAGGTCGAGTGCTGCGAGGCAGCCGAGCATGTCGCATGTCGTTAGCGATGCTAATGGCACTGATGAGCGCGACGACATGGAATGCTCGGCCGGCCGGGTTGCCCAGTGCGACCTTTTGTTGCCAACTCAGGCACCAGTGTGCCAGACAGGGTTAGGTGAAAGCGCCATGTGTGTTCAGACACCATGCGCGGAACTCACAGCGGTGTCGGAGAAGCCAGCAGCACAGCTGGGTAAGCGCGGCTGTTCTGATTCGGAAAAATCAGACCCGTGTAACGCCGCGGTAGGCTTCGGGGTAGGTGAGTTTAATCTGAGCAGCGGTGACGGCGAATTCGCTCCATGCCCTCAGAGGAGCGAAGTTACACTGCCGCTGACAGGGGCCAACCGCGACCCATGCTGCGATTCCTTTGCGGGACTACTCAACAGGTGCACCACAATCCTAGAGGTCGCTGACGATGAATTGGCTGAGCTGGCCATGCCACATTCTAAGAGGCCCTCTAGGTACGAGCACCCAGAGCCTTATGCGGAGGCTTGCGCACCGTATGGGCACACGGTCGGCGGCCTCACCGAGGCAGATGAGCGACCGCGGAAAGCAGGAAGAATGTGGGAATTGTGCACGCTGCGGCACGGAATGTTCCCTTTTATGAGATCAGATCGAGTGTTCCATCCTGGAGGCTGGCGACGCACACCTAATGGCCAGAGCCTTAACCCACTCTGCCACTGCCAGGTCGCATAAAGTGTAAAAATGTTCCTTGGCTCAAGTACACAATGGGGCAGTGGGTGAGAGTGGGGGAACGTGGTGGAATGTGAACGCTTCAGAGTGAAGAGAGTCTGAATATTATTCGACAGAGCCATGCTGGTGTGCTTGTGCTGATTTTGTCTTGTGTGTACTGTTTTCTTTTGTGATAACATGTAATACTGAAGAGTACCGTATTTATTGCAGTGTTGTTGCATGTACCTCTGATTTTTGTAATGGTTTATCAGAGGGTTTCATTTGCTTGTCTGCCCCCAGTCTAAATGTGCAAGCTAAGGATTGTGCTTGTATCTCATACCTGAAGGTTTCTTCGTGAGCATTCTTTCTGTGATTGTTAGTAGGACGCAGAAGCGCTATTTTTTTTGTTGTTGTTCGTACAGCGCTCAGTTGAAAACCCGGTTTTGTGCTGTTGGGGATTTTTTTTTTATTATCTTGTTGACGGCCGGGTCTTTTGTGCTTCTGCGCGCTTTTGTATGTTGTGTGTACGGCCAGCGTCCACCCAACATTCTTGGTGGGGATATGTTAAGCTAGACGCCTATGGCGCCAGTAGCCAATTTGCCCCTACCGTGTCCGTCTGGAGGGGTTAGGAATGACGACAGTGCGTCGGCCGCTTCGGACGCTTCGGACGCTGTCCAAGCCGCGGGAAGCGGGGAGTAAGACCGCGAACAGCCCTGTCGGGGCCGCATGGGGCTGACGACCGTGCCCCATTGAAAAGAGAATAGCGGTCAAGTGGGTGGGGGACAGTAAGGTCGGCGACTTCTTAAACCCCCGACTTTCTAGCTAAGCAGTGGACGTTACTGGCGCCTCTAGAGTCGGGCTCTGGCGAGCACTGGGCTCCGCCCACTTGTATCTACGACGCTATCGCAGCAGTATTGGTTGAAATTGGGCGAGAGCGGATTTAATAAAGCTCCGCCCAATTATCAAAGGTATTAAAACCCGCTGCAATAAAGAGCGGGACGAGCGCGTCGAGTGTCAGTCTCGGCCGTTTTTCTACAGCCCTTTTTAACAGCCTTTTTTAAGCCGCCTTTTTCTTTAAGTCCTTGTATTTTGCTCCAGTCTTCAATAAATTAGTTTTTTGCTTCTCAAGAAGTTTGGAGTGGCTGCCCCAACCGGCAACGTGTCGCCGAACGAGCGTACGAAGACGTGAAGTGCCCAGCATACGATCTGACCAACCGGCCATTCCGACCTTTTTTTAACTGCTGGTCTACAGGAGCGTGCCCTAGGCGATGACAATGCGGCTCGCGCGTAGGCCCGTCGTCTTCCTTACATGGTGATTTTCTTTTTATCTACGCAAGGCTGGGTCAACGACGGATCTGTCAAAAATTTCGCCCCAAATAAGGCGAGCACTAAGCGAGGGGAAAGTTTGTACATATTTTATCACCTGTGGGTACCCGGCTCCAATGGGCATCGAAACTCGCAACTGGTCGCTGTTTTTCTCGCCGCATCTTTTTTGCGTTTAGAATCAAAAAATTTAATTGGGCCACTCGTTGCTCCCAATGTTAAAGGTTGATTTTTTGCAGTTTCTGAGTAATACAGGGCAAAGTATGTCCTTCCAAACATTGTGAAATTGATGGGTGGACACAAGCCTCCTATGGAATTAAAAAGACATTGTGAAATTGATGCGTGGAAACCAGCCTCCTATGGAAATCCCCACCTGCTGTTAACAAACACCGACACCCTCAACACTAGCCCGACTATTGAACAAGCTCACGTTTTGCTAGGAGCTTGTTTCTTTGACTGGCACCTGACTATTCCTGAATGCCCTTTCGAAGCGAAACCTTCACTACTAGGGGCCTCGGGCTGATATCACCGTGCGCTGTTGATGACCTTCAATGCTCAGCCAAGGCCAAACCAAGCCAAGGTCAGCCAATTGTCAAGGTTTATAAGTTTGGAGAACCGGTGGATTGTCCATGGCCAGACCAAATGTCAAGCAAGTGGACAAGTCAAAGATCAAGGTCATTTCAAGGTCAAGCCAAGTTCAAGTCGGGGACGTCAAGGTCAACAATGACTTGGCCACAGGATGGACTTTGGGCTCGCCGAGTAGCCTAAACGCGGCGTTTCGTGATAGCGCGCGGTGTCACGCCATCTTCAGCCGAGTACGTGGCCGGTGGAGCGCCTGCGCGCCGAGGAATAAGTCGACAAGCGGTGTTTGTGTGCTAGGCTGTGACGCCACTGCCTCCTAAACCGAGTACACAGCGGAAGTAGCACCGGCGCGCCTGACACTAAGTGCACATACGGTGTTCACGTGCTAGGCCGTGACCTAGACTTTGCCAGGCTTAACCACCGTGATCCAGCGCTTCTCACTCGTTTTCACCAAATCTAAAGCACCTTTAAATTTTTTTCTCCTATTATTGTACACGCTTGCAGTGCGTACTCGCACATGCTTTGTTTGAAACACACGGACTAACTCTCCGAAATATCGGAAGCTTTCTGCATCGCGAGATCTGCAATAAGGTTTAGTATCTATGCCTCCGTACAATTTTTGCTTTAAGTTCAAAGGGTTCTGTGGTTTAAGCGCTGTGTTGTGTCTCTGCCTGTGTCCTTCTTCTTCTTGTCCCGTTCGTTGCGCTGTAGTCATGGAATATCGGAAGCAACTCGCCCAGCAACTTACCTTGTTAAAAAGAACGTCAGTTTGGGCTACATGGTGCATATTATTTGAGACTGAAAAACAATAGCGCTAAAGTGAGACACACGCTAGAGAGGCTGACGCAGGACATGAGCTATCTTCGTCTGACTGTATTCACTGCCAAGGCAGCAAATATATCAAAAATTTAAGGCGCGCGCAAAAAACAAGAACACAAGGCATCAACAAAAATTTGTTGGAGGCACTTAGTAGATACCTCTTGAGTGCATGAAGGCGAGAGCCGTTCGCGACTCGTTGCACTGATTTGAATTTGCCGCGCTTGCATTCATTTCACGACAGAGGAGGAGAGCATGGTGAGAGGATGCGGTGACGTCACGCTGCGCATGCCCAGCGCATCACCAGTTGTTGCGTTGCGACGGACCACAGTGCTTGGATGTCCTTGATGATGACGATGATGATATTAACTATATTTTTCGACAGATAAGGAAGCCCCCTGCTCCCCGTCCCCGGCACGCAGGCCTTGGTGACCAGGGCCGGGACCTCCGCCATTAGAAGCAGGCGAAGGGGTCTTGATTCCTCGCGGCTGCTTCCGCCAGGCGTATGGCTTGTTGCTGTGAAGCAGGGGCCTCGCTCCGCAGCAGGGCTTCCCAGGTTTCCCTACTGTTTGTGTTTTCGTTAGCCCATGGGAAGCTAGCATTTTCCAGATTATGTGGTCGAGGGTCCCTCTCACCCCACAGTGCTTACACTTACCGTTTTGTTTCTCATCTTTCTGCTCAGACTGGGTTCAAAAAGTTCCCAGCTTGGAGGCGTCGCCATGCTATTGCCTCCCTATTGTTTAGACTTCTATCCGGGGGTGGCACCAGTCTGCTCTGTAAGCTATAATTTTCGACAATCTCCGTATAATTTTGCAGACGCTCGTCCATGTTCCGACAGTCGTACGGCTCCATAGCTCTCTGGAAGTAGAGAGCTCGGGCTAACTCGTGGGCTGCGTCGTTGCCAGCAACGGACCCGTGCGCGGGAGTCCAATTTACGTTAACTTTTCTGTTTAACCGTGTACTGGCCAGAATCCTTGCCGCTTCCTGCGAGATCCTAACCTTTACAAAATTTTAGATGGCCGGTTTGCTATCGCTAATTATAAAATTGGCTTCCGTTTCAACGCAAGCGAGCGCTATCGCAACTTCTTCAGCTGTTTCCACGTTGCGGCTTCTAATGGTGGGTGCCGATACGGGGCCCCGCGGCCGTCGACCACCGAGGCGATCGCCGCACCCGACTTGCCACTTGCTGCGTCCACGTACGCAACGGACTTGCTGTCCATTGGATTGAAGCGTCTGATAAGTGCTTCTCGTCTCTTCTCCGTCCTTGCAGTGTTGAACATGTTACGAGGGAGTGGGCAATGTTTACATTTTCTCGGCAGTCCTGCGGAATGCTCGATTAGGCTGGCAGTCCCCTATCTGTTTGCAGGCCTACCATTTCAAGCATGGCTGTGCCTGTGTTTGTTCGGCTTAATCTTTCGAGCTGTGAAATTCTGACAGCCTCCGCTATGTCGTCCCAGGTATTGTGCACTCCATAGAAAGTATATTCTCTGTGGTGGTGGTAATCGGTAAGCACAGGGCCCTCTTTATGCACCGTCGAATGAGAGAGTCTAGTTTCTTCTTCTCCTCAGCCCTAATGCTTAAGAAATTTGTGGCATAACTCACGCGGCTTACTACGTATGCTTGAAATGAACAAGGGAGGGGAAAACCTCAGGTTGCTTGAGCCAACGTTTCGACAAGGGGACTTGTCTTGTTCATTTTGTGATCGCCAAGGACCATCTACCACACCCTCTCTCTACTACGTATGCTTGAGTTAGTTTAAGGAAGCTTCTTTTCTTCAGGCCTCGTCCTTTCAGCGCGACGCTTCTAAATATGTCAAGGGCTTGCGCGGCAAATCCCTCGAGCCTTTTGATTGCCCCATCTTTGTATCTATTATCCTGAATAAATACCCGTAAGATTCTGATTCGATCTACCTTTGGAACTGGTTTCCCCTCTACTTTAATATCAAATTTCCAGCTGTGCTTGCATCGGAGTGAGTTCGGGTTATAAACGAATCATTCTGATTTTAGCGGAGAGCATAAGGGACCTGTACTGGCACCGTAGTCGACGACAGTGTCCGCTGCAGCCTGCAGGCGCTCCTCGATACTCACATCGCTCCCCTGGTGAAGGTTGATGTCATTCGCATGCATACTGAAATTTAGCCCCTCTATGCTCCGCAGAGCTTTGGGGAGGGCCCTCATTGCCACGTTGAAGAGGAACGGGGAGAGAACGGAGCCCTGCGGCGTGGCGCTGCTCTCTAAATTCAGTGTGCGAGACTCGATGTCTTGGAACTTCATGCAGGCACTTCTTCCCGACAGAAAGTCCTTGATGTAATCGTATGTTTGCACGCATACCACAATTTCATGGAGACCTCGGAGGATTGTTTCGTGTTTGACATTACCAAACGCCTTCGTTAAGTCTAGGCCGAGAATTACTTTGGAGTCTCTAGAACGCGAGTCGATTATGTCATGTTTCTGTCGGAGCATAACATCCTGTATGAACAAGCCCGGTCGTAAGCCGACCAACTCATGCGGCCACAGATCGTTTTGCTCCATAAAGCGAGTCAGTCTGGTCTGGACTACGCGCTCCATCAATTTCCCTATGCACGAGGATACGGAAGTAGGTCTTAAATTTTCTAGCTTCGGGTGTTTACCCGGCTTTGGGATTAGAATTACATCTGCCGACTTCCACTGTCGGCGCAGGTGGCCTTTAGTCCAAATTTCTTGCATGTACTCCGTCAGAGCGCTGATGGAGTCGTCGTCTAGGTTTCTTAAAATTTTGTTAGTTATCCCGTTAGGGCCCGGGGCCGATTTCGTTTTCAGTCTCAATATTTTTGCCCTGACCTCCGCCTCCGTGATGGGTGCGTCGAGCTCCTCGTTGGGAGCTCCGTCGTATTATGAGAGGGTGGCACTAAGGGTATCGCCAATGTACATGTTGATTATTTCCGTCTGATGTGACGTCATCATCCACTTTTCCTCGTTTTTGAACAATTCTTACTCATATTATAGATCTTTCAGTTATCGTAAGTACTAATTATGCTTAATTAAACATTTTTCAACCTAATTTGACACAAATCTGGCTATTTTTCCGCCCATTCTTTGATAATTTTCACTATGCTGTGAAGACTTCCGGTGGATGTGACGTCACACCATTCCAATAGCTATATTGACATCCGTGCTATATCTACGCATTTCATTTTCTTTCTTTTTTTGCTATATTTGACTATAATTAACTAATCACGTTACAGTCATTACACTTCGTCCCTTCTATCTGATGCTACCATTCGTTTTCTCCTATCCTGATTACTTGCCGCGTTATTCATGGAAGACAGTGTTACACCGGACGTTACCTGGGCCGCTAGTATGCGCCATAAAAGGCTGTCGCCTTAAAAGCTTTCAAGATATGGCATCTCGGTCTTGAAAAGCCGGACTGAAGTGTAGCTCACACAATCTATCCCCCTCTTTTTTATGTGCAACGCTTCCAAAACCTCGCGCGTCTTCGTATGTCTACTCCTGCCCAGAATCTTTATCTCCTGATGTCGTGGTTTACACTTCTTGCATTGCTTTCAACTTTTTTTTCCCCTGGCGGATGTTCTTCCGCACGGTTATGCACGGCGCATTCAGCACAGTGCTGTGAAAGATGTGCACATCCTAGTTGTTTTAGCGATCGTGCATACTCAGCAACACGGTCATTAACGGACCGCCCCGTTTGATCTACATAGGCTTTTCCACAAGTCAGGGTAACTCGTATACAACACCTGTCTAGCACTTCACGTACTGCTTGCCATGCTTTTCGTTTTCAAGAGCTCTTCTCCTTATCGCTTGCAATTCGCGCGCATCGCTGGTCAAGCTTTCGTGGAGTAAAAAACGCGACTAGCACGCAATGTAAATTCGCCACCATTTTCATATTGTGCGCAACCCTCTGAACATAAGGTACCGAATTCTGTGGTAAGGTACAGGGTTCAGTGGCGCTTTCTGCCTATGTTCATGATTGTCATGCACAAACAATATTTGTAATATTATTTGTTTTATCCACCCTTACTTAGATGACACACGTCAATTTATAAAAAAATCATGATACTTGCCGCTCCCGTACAGCGCTTTCTGGCTGCCATATATCTGCAGTGTTTGTGGTGTGGGGCACTTTATCTCGACCAGCTGGTCCAGTTCTGGTGCAAATCCATCGGGGTCCAAATCCATCGGGGACTCTTAGCCATGGTGTCGCAGGACGCACAATGAGTCCACATTCTTCAGCACGAGTATGCTTTGTTTTTTCACGCAAGGCACGTGCTGTTGGCTCCCACTGTGATTCCTACCTTCATAGCAGAAAAACACACAGTGCTCAGAATCTGAACTTATGCTGTTTTGTCACTGTAATGCTGCTGAAGCGTGAGACTCTTGTTTAGATACAGCATGTAAAAAAGATGATTTTCTGCACCAAAATACTGCTTATCCCCAGTCTTCACTCAACTTCCAAGGTACAGGGTCATCCAAAATATGTGCGAACACGGCTCAGCGTGGCCGCGCTCCGCGCCGCGTCAGAGCATCCGGCGTGGCCGCAGACGACGACACGAAGCACAGCCTCCAGGCCCATGTACGCCTGCGCCGCGTAGCTTCGATGCGTGCCACGGAGCGCGGCCACGCTGAGCCGTGTTCGCACATATTTAGGACCGCCCTGCACTTTCAGCAGCAAACGTTTGCGGGATCTCCAGCGCGGGGCGGAGCGACACAAAACTGCATTCCAGTGTCATCTGCCGGCCCCAAGCATGTTGTCGAGGCTCACGGAAATTGCGCATGCAGCACGCTTTGCGCATGCCTATCCTTTCTTCCCTATCAAGCATGCCTTGACGCTTGCTTCCCCGTGACGCGCTTATCAGACTCACGGAACCGGCTGAGGAGCTGTGTGACGTTCGCAGCCGGTACTACTTATAGGCTCGCGCGAGGGATCGAAGCAGAACAGACCCCGAAACGGAGCACCGAAATAGACGCGCAACGATGGTGACACAGCGATTCATTGTCATCAGGGAGTGGCAAAAGAGGATCCCAGCGAAGAACACGATGAGACATGCCTTATAACAAAGAAAGGACCGGCATGCACAAATAATGGTGGGCGCGGAAGTGCTCTGAGCCTCGACATCGGGCGACAGTACACATGCGGATAGGGAGGGCTTCCAGGCCTAATTTTCAAGAGGTCATTTGAAAATCCTGTGGACAAGTCTGCATTACTTCGAAATAAGTATACGCTTTACTGACGTCAGAGAAAGAACTCATGACGAGGCAGGGTCTACGTCAGTTATGTGCATACTTATTTCAAGCATCATGTATCAACTAGTGCGTGAAACAGTCTTACTTCTGCATTAGCTACTTGTCCTTGGACAGTATACTTGAAAATATTTTCAGGAAAGAAGCAAACTAAATACTGACAACAAAATGTACTGATTCCAGCAACTGCACAGCTGCGGTGGGTGAACAGCTACGCTGTTACTTGGGCGGCCCAAGAAAAAATGAAATTGCCCCGCTCACACCACTAGGTATCGCAGGTTGGCATACAGCTGCAGATAAAAGTGCATGAAGAATGGGAAATACTGTGCTGTAGCTTTTGTCCAAGTTTCATCTGGAGATTGTTGGTAGCTCGTCTTCTGCACAACAAGCATGGTGTCAGTAAACAAACGTCAGCGCCTGTATGGACTGCCACAATAAAATGTCCTGCAGTTGAGCTAACTCATTTTGCTGCGACTGCTTTAGCATTGTATTCAGTGAAGTGTTAGATACTCCTGTGGTCGCCAAAGGCTGTTTACTGCAGAACAGGCAAAAAAGGCATTAAGTTCTTTAAATGAGAGCAATATTAGAAATTTTATGGTCTATGCGTTGCAATGATATTTTGTTCTATAGAAAACGTCCTGCTTGAAATGCAGAAAATTTCCAACTGTAAAATATCAAAAGTTTAACACCTACAGAAATGGTAATAGCGCTACAGCAAGACGTCCACAAGAAAGACTGACACAGGACAGCGCATGTCCTGTGTCAGTGTTTTTTGTGTACGTCTTGCTGTGGAGCTATTACCATAGCTGTCTCAAATAATGCACCATCTAGCCCAGATTGACGCTCTTCTATTAGCATCGACAGTTTTTTTCTCTTAGCGCATGCTTGCATTCCCAGCAAACCTGGGGTTCATGTGTGTTTTAACCCACTGATCTGATGCAGCTTTGACCAGGGTCGACCTTCCTTCACTCGCTGTAATGCGCAGATATTTGTGTTGAAACCAATCCTTGCTTCTCTGCTGAAGCTTCAACAGTTCACCTGCACTGTTGGTAGTAGCCAGTACGCGGTCATGGTAGAACTCTCTACATAGCTTTAATGTAATCTGGCTGCTATGGCGCAATGGTGCTGTGATGGGCGTGCATACGTAAACAGATAGACACTCCATTATTTGGTGAGTTGTTAATGCCAACAAAATGTGCTTACTGAGCGTTTAAACAAGACATTCTACGGACACTTCTGCTGGCGCAGAAAGGTTGGATACCAAGAATTTATATAAGAAATCATCATAGTATCAGAGAGCCATATATGCCTCTAAACGTAGTAATCGAGTGTAACATGCATGCATGAAAGGCACAGCAGTTCCACAATTGCCTGCTTTACTTTTAAGCTGAGTTATCATGTGAAGTGAAAGTGAACAAGAGCTTCCTTACATGCATTGCCCGTTTTACTCCGGGCTACATCTTTTGGTTTTAAAACAGAAAGCACCAGTGTACCCTGCAGCTTGTCAACATTTGAGGGACCTCTGGCGGAGTGGGCATCCATCGTGCCGCGAGTCAGAAACTCTAGCATGTGACTTGGCTTCTCGTGGGGGTCATACACTTCCGCCATCGTGCCAGTGTCGCATTTTGTGAGGTGGACGCATTCCACATACATGCCTTATCAGTGCATGAGGTAACTGTCTGCCCCATGCTCGTCACCTCAACAATTTTCATTAAAAAGTCACAGACATGGCTGCAGCGTTCACAACGGCCTGCCTTGCTGATGCAAGCAACAGAAAAAGCGGTTTCAAAGTTGACCTGAGTGGTGTACACCTTTCTGACTGACTTTGTCGATCTTATCTCAGACTTAATGCTGCATTGAAGGAATCATATTCTTAGCGGTAAGAAACCGACACAACACACAGGACACCCGCTAGACTTCAACTATCTTTACTGGACACTTGTACGACATAAATATGTATCACTGAGCACACGCAGGTGCCTCGTCATCCGCATCAGGTCTAACTACGCCCTCCCCTCTCCTGCAAGGCATACGGTTACGCAGATAAACAATCTCTTTTTCTGCCACCGCCAGGGAGGGAGTCCTTACACACATGTCGCCCGCCTCTTGAATACGAAAGGCTTCGATAATTTCCCTTTCTTTTTTGTCGGCTCCCACATGCATCACAGATGTAGCGTCACAGCCTTCACAACTTCTGCAATGCTTCACCAATTCAGCTCCACCAGCCTGTGATGAAACATCCCTTCTGTACTCTCTAATCCTATCGTTGATAGACCTTCCGGTCTGGCCTATATATACCTTGCCAAAACGAAGTTTGTTTTAACGAAGTTAATGCTGCAGTTCTCGCAGTCACGTTTGCACAATGCAGTGCCAACGTAGCCACTGTCCAGAAGGTTCAACCCTTCGACAAATCATCGATAATTATGTGCCGGGTTTCTATCCATGTCTACTGTGTTGATCATGTACTCACATACAAGTGAAAAATAAAAAGCCAAATTAATGCAGTAAACGACATAAATCAGATAACAAGAATGTAAGTAGTGATACATTTAACGCCATAATTTTTTACAACACAAAAGGTAATCAAAGGGCTGAAGCCGCTTCAGTATGCCCAAACTTGGAAAGCAAAAACTGACCTCGTCACTACCGCCTGAATTCATACATGTCGGAGCGGTACAAAAAACTAAAAGTAAGTGCGCGAGTGTCACACTTTTAGCGGTCGCGACGCTGTTAGTTACGAAGTTCAGAACTATCGACTGTCGATCATTCTGCACATCAGTGACCCGTTGTAGCTATAGCTGCGCATGACTAGCATGCGCGCAACACTAAGATTAACTTTTACCTCAGCAGAGTTGAAAAGAATGAACTGCAGGCATTCATCGCTAGCGGGGTAATTCATCTATCGTTGGGAATACAGCGTCAGAATACAAAATTAACGTTGAGAATTCAACGCCAGCATGGAAATGCCCAATCACTCGATGCCTAATCACCAGCACTCGTGCATAGCCATACGTACGTATTTCATATTTAAAAGCGCATACATACGTACGCGATTATATTTCAATCAACCCAGGAGAAAAAGTGCAGGTTTCCGAAGCACCGCTGGATAACTGACACCCGCTCGTGACAGGTTGTAAACAAACGGGCACGGTGTGCATATGAACGCTTTGGAGCTATTTCTGCAGTCATGTAGTACCCTCTATGACAACGACCTAAGCTCCCAAACGAGCACTCAACCTCGCCATTGTAGACGGGAACAATAAAACAGACTGAAAACAAGCGCTGAAGTAATCCATTCGTTGGTTCGAAGAGACGGATATAAATTCCCAGCGGTTCTCCGCAACGTGAAGGGCGATTACGTTTTCATGCGTCAAGTGATCAAGGTACTTAACGTGTCTTTTGAAGCTTTGGGCAAAGCCCAGTGTCGTCTTCCCACTTCTTCACAACCACATCTGCCGAAACATTGGCTGTCGGAACTGTTTCAGCAGACGCATTAGCCATAGCGATTAGGCAGGCGGTGAGCGGTCAGGGGGCGCGTAACGGTGGCGCGATCGTGTGATCAAACATGGCGACCAACATGAGTCGGCGAAGTATACTGCGCTCAGCTGTCAGAACGAAAGCCGACCACTGGCGTTCGCACCTAAATCTGAAATCATGCATTAAGGCGAAAGCCTTTAATGCCTCATCGTTGTCGACAGAAGGTTGTCAGCAGAAGGTGTCGCGCTTTTCTAGTTAGACCAAACAAAAAATATTTGTGCTCGATGGGATTCGAGCCACCATCCTTCCGTTCTGCAGCCGAGCGTGCTAATGGCTACGCTACTTCCTGCCAACACATATAAGTTCTTGTCCAGGATGCTGGAGAATGTTTGCAGAAAGGCGTCGAATCAGACGGATGGCTCCCGAACTCCCTCCAGTGATTCCAGCATTTAAGATTGACAAACAATTGTGCACTTAATTAACATCTTAACCACACATCAGTGACACAAGCAGCAACACCGCGCTAAAGGCTTTCGCCTAAACGCTCTTTAGGTCAACAAACTGCCCCCTGAATTTTTTTTTATGCTTCCAGATTCATATAGGCTCCTTATTCACAGCCTCCGCGGTGGCTCAGCGGTTATGGTGCTCGGCTGCTGACCCAAAAGACGCGGGTTCGATCCCGGCCGCGGCGGCTAGAATTTCTTTGGAGGAGAAATTATAGAGGCCCGTGTACTGTGCGATGTCAGTGCACGTTAAAGAACCCCAGGTGGTCGACATTTCCGGAGCCCTCCACTACGGCGTCTCTCATAGCCTTAGTCGCTTTGGGACGTTAGACCCCATAAACAAACAAACAAACATCCTTATTCACGTACAGCCGGTATCCGCGACCATCGGATGACAGGACGGTGCATATAAGGAACAGCGATGAATCATGTTTTATGCTTTGTGATAAGAGCAACCTAATCTACCTTAGTTCCCGCTCTAATACAGGCTTTTTCTTTACCCGCTGAGCATTTATTATTGTGGTTTGCACAGCGTATTTTAATGACACCTTGATCTTTTCAGAATCAGAGCGGGTAACATCTCGGCGCCCGGCAGTAATCATGGACGACGGGCTACCCGCCAGGGCTGCTGCATCAGCTACCGCGATGATGCTGGACGAATGGCCTGGTCACCGTCTGACCAACGTAGATGGCGCCACTGCACGGTTCTCGGGCACAACCGTCCATTTCCGGTCGCCGTGCACCGCGGCCGACGGCCGCACATGCCAGATAGCCCGGTACCTGGCCGCTTGGAACGAATTCCTCAGCCAGGCCCACTTGGAGCTGCGCGAACTGCCCAGTGTCCGCTGGGAGCTGCGTCTGGCGAGCTTCGACGGGCCGCACCCCGTGGATACCTGGCAAGACCAGCTGCACGAGACCGCAACACTCGTCTACTGGCTGCTGAAGACACACCGCTGTGTCACGGCCCTCGAAGTGGGACCGTACCGGCTGCGAGAGTATGAAGCGGTGCTCTGTCGTTGCCTTAAGGAGCAGTCCTCTGTGAAATATCTCAAGTTACGATTTCCGCGGTTTCAAACGCACACGATGCTTTGTGACCTCATAACTTCTCTGGAGAGTCTGGAAGAATTCGAGTGCACGGCAGCCGAGGAATGTTCGGAGCCATTCATGGATGTTCTAACGGCGCTTCTCTCGACCACGACGTCACTGACTGTTCTCAAGATCCCAGAGTTGCGCATGAAAGCCCAGGACGCTGAGAAATTCTTGACCGCACTCCGCACGAACTCTACACTGAAAGAGCTCTCGCTGCACGATTCGTTCGCCAACGACAGTTGCCGGGTAGCTTTTGCGGAGTATTTGAAGAACTGCTCTACATTAACGACACTGAATATTGTAGCATCTAGCGGGCAAGCTCATGATTCGCTGCTGTCGATTCTGGAGAGCTTGCTAACGAATAAGCAGCTTTGTGACGTATGCCTCACGGGTTTTGTTCTTGAAAAGAGTAGCGTGCAGCTTTTGACGAAGATACTAGCAGAGAACGATGTCATTCGCGGCCTCAGCCTTGTTTCAACCTTAAGCGATACTGAAACTGAGCAAGGAATGGCCGGTTTGCTCCTGGCGCTGGGTAAGAACGAGACAATAAGAACAGTTAGATTTCCGTACCGCATGTTTCAACCGGAGCTATGGCGACAATTTCTGACCCTGCTGCCAACAAAGGCAAGTATACAAAAGGTGACTGTTGAGCTGGATACGACAGACAGTGACCGTCTGTGTGAAATTTATGAAACCCTGAACGATATCACCAAAGGAGAGCAAGTGCTTACCGCAAACTGCCACGCTTGTTGCGTCTTCTACTTTTGCCAATGCTCTGGATATTCACAGTTCTCGGCATGCCTCCGCAGCGGGACAGAAGACAAGTTTTCACGAGCTCTGCAACGCTTGTCGTCGTTCTCTCTTGTTACGTCCGCTCACCTGGACATCTGGACGGCCGTATTGGAGGACATCCACTGCTCAGCCATCGCTCGTTACATCGAAACGACGACAACGCTTAGAGAGCTGCATTTGATATCGTGGTGTCACAACTTCTTTTCGGACGCCCGGACCGAGCGCTGGAGAGGCATTGTGCTCTCGCTGTCCCGGAACACGAGTCTGGAAGAACTGCGGCTGAGGGCCGTGTGCATGCACCTGGAGGACGTCGAGCTCCTGGCGAGTGTGATCAGGTCGAGCCGGCGCCTGCACACGGTCCACTTCATACCCGAGAGAACCAGCTGCGCCGCCACGTTTCTTCGGGCGCTGTCAGCGGGACTGGCGGACAACCACACGCTCCTCAGCTTCACTCTTCACTGGGGTGTCAACAGCGACATGGCCAGGGACTGGCTGGCGGTCTCCACTACCGCTGCGCGCAACTCGGGCCTCCTGACACGTGCGGCTCGGTTCGTCGCTGGCGCTCGAAATGACAGGTAAGCTGTTTTCAGCTCCTAATCTGGCACGTAATGGGAGATCTTGAAGGGTCCGAAAAGTGTGAAGGTTCC
Organism: Amblyomma mixtum; assembly: GCF_055824585.1. Taxonomy (NCBI): domain Eukaryota; kingdom Metazoa; phylum Arthropoda; class Arachnida; order Ixodida; family Ixodidae; genus Amblyomma; species Amblyomma mixtum. The sequence continues at coordinate 17,779,291 of NC_143015.1, forward strand.
GAGGATGAAGTCTCCACCAACCTTCAGGAGATTCGAAACGCAATAGGTGCACGAAAGCACACAAAGCGTGTGAATTGGGGCTCTTAATCTTCATAAAGGGAGGAGCACCTGACGCTTTACAGAACGATGCTCAGTAAAACTACCCGGATATGCAAAACGCATCGAGTCGTAATTACTGGAAACCCCACATTAGAGACCCAGGAAACGAAAGCAGGCTTTCGGACAGGACGCGCAGACTAACAACTACATTTATTAACGAAGACGTGCTATTTATACGCTGGGTGAAAACGGCATAAGTGCCACGTGCACGCATCCACCTGATCTTTTACCATCATTAGGCGTTTAATAAAAAGACAAAAAGGGAAGGACTGCAGCAGTGCTCATGATCAATGCAGGGAGTACGCATAAATCTTCATTCCAAAAAAAGGTGCTAGAAACGTTTTACGACGCGGCATGTGGGGATCGTTTTCTTTGGACCAACCAGGTGTGTTGCACCCATAAAAAATAACGAGCATTCACCGACGTCACACTGGCTGATATTTCGCTGTCTAGGAGCGCTGTGAAAGACCGCCGACGTGTCAAACGGGATTATGCTTTCCTGCTCTGGCCTACAGTGCTGGCACTACACACTGAACAAGACACTGGCGCACGTGACCGCATTTCAATATCCTCTCATGTCCAGACATATAAGTAGCTTAGGCTTGCGTCTTTCCATCGGTGCGTGCAGGACATCACCCATAAATAGTCTGTGTATACAAACCAACGAACCTTCACTTGCAGACAGAATGGACATGCTCACATGCTCGTACATTCTAAAAATCCATTCACTGCAGAAGCATATTGTATGTTACCCCATTGCTATGAAGTGCGCATCTAGAACACTAACAAGTTACCGCAAGCAACCCGGGCACTGCTCTTGCTGTTCGAAGAGACGTGCAATAACCTTGGCGTACTAGAAAAATTGCCGAGCATTGAACTTAGTCAATCACAATTTGTTTTGATACTCGAAAGGCTAAGGAAAAGGGGATTTTTTTCCGTTCAATAACCAACGCACCCCTTTTCACCCAGCACTGCTCTTAGAAATTTGGGACATGTCTTGTGTTATTAGATTTTAATAGAAGCAGGTTTTCTTAAAAGAATGTAAATTATGACCCAGTACTTTGCCTCATGCTCTGCTGCCACTCTCTCATTACTAAGAAAAAGGATGTTTTTTATTTGATTGGTTGGGAGCGTCGAGATCCTTGCCCAGCCAAGGATAGCCGCTGAGGCTACCTGTCCTTCTTTAAAGCGTTTACCATCAGTCATTTATAAATTTCGTTTCCTCTGTTACTGCTAAGTAGTAGACACTTTTTAGGCCTTCTTCACCACCGCTCGGACCACTTTCCACGTCTTTATCAAATTCCGCTGAAAAAGTTTCCTTTACTTTATGCTTGACGCATGATGACCTTAGCTGCCCATGTGCCATGAAACCCAGCAAACACACTTAAAATGATGGAAGCGCAGCGCGCAACGGAAAGGAAAATGATGGTATAATGTTAAGTGAAAAGTAGAGAGCAGAGTTATGGGACAAACGTGAGTCGATGTCATCATCATCATAATCATCACCAGACTGTCTAGGCCCACTGCTGGTCAAAGGCGTCTCCAATTAGCCCTGTCCTGTGCCAGCTGCGGCCACCCTATCCCCGCAGGTGAGTCGATGTCATCGTAATCGAAATGAAGAAATGGCCTGTAATGAGACAACGTAACTAATGGTCGTTAAAGGAAAGGGACTGTGTTCCATAAGCAGGCAAGCATAGCAGCGGATGGCAGAAGGTCAGGTGGACGGTTGAGATTAGGAAGGGTGCTAAAATAAAAGAGCCGCAGCTGGCACAGGGCCAGGTTCCTATCAGTGAGACAGCCCTTTGTCCTGCATTGGGTCGTAGTTAGGTTCATGATGATGATGAGGTAAATAATGAAATGCGTGAGTTAAAAAAGAACAAGGCGCTTACATTCTATCGAATAACGCTGCACAGCATAATCGTATAAAAACTCCTTATTTGCGTTTGTCGACGGTGTGCAAGGTGTCTTTTCACGCTGAATTTCTGTATTAGTTCTTTTAAGCGATGCGATGACCTGCTAAATGACGTCAGCACAGAGCATGTTCTCTCGCGAACCACCGTGTCGCGAACGGACGTGACAGTATTGTGGCGCGCGCCCCCTATAGACGCTTTACAGCGGCGTATCATGGGGGCTGCCATCTTTGATCACGTGATCACGCCGCCATTACTCGCCTCCTGACCGCTCGGCGCGCGCCTCGTCGCGACGGCTGCTGCGTCTGATGTTGCGCTTCCGACAGGCAGTGTTTCAGCTGATACGGTTGTAATGGAGTGGGAAGACGACACTGTGGTTGTTCCGAAGCTTCGAAGGACGTGTGAAAACCCCAAGTTGATCACTTTAGGCGTGAAAACGTGATCGGGCTTCATGGCGCGGAGAGCCGCTGAGCTCTTCGCCTGTTCGAGGCAACGGATGGGTCGCCTGAATACCGCTGAAGGCTTTGCTTAATATTTTTTATTGTTATTATCTAAAACAGCAAGGTTTAATGAGCCTGCGGCTGCGCAGGTCATTGTCGTATTGTGTACATGCATGCGGAGACTACTCTAAAACGCTTACATGCACATCGTACTCATTTGTTTACAACCTGTTAAAGGTGCTTAGGAAGCCTAAAATACTTTCTGTTGGTTTGCTAAACAAAGGAAGGCGGCAAAAATAAATAAACAAACAAACGTTACCCAATCAAGTAAGCAGTACCATGCATCAAGCAGCCTTCACAAGCTTGCATGCAATCGTTTACAAGGATTCCGCGATATAATTGTTATAAACCGCGTATGGCAGAGCATTCACTACAAGAGGTTCACAATTATGTCAGCCTCACATAGTTTAAAATTGTGGTACGCTCCACGCTCGATATGCGGACATGAAAATGCTCGAGGTCTCGCTGGTTGTAAGTAATCAGCCGGAGTCACTTCTAGTGACTGTCTCGCATGGATCGCGAGGAATTCACAACCGCAGAGCACAGCAGCCGTAACAGCTTTATTCCGATTGTGGTCCACGAAAACCGCGCTACTTGGAGCGAAGTTCAACAGAAGCACCAAGGCGGTGTGTGATACACGAACTGACGGTAAGCGTTGTCCGCTCGAACGGCTATGCACTGCACAATATACAGTTGCGGTATGCAAGAGCGTAAGTCGTGTTTTGTTTTTGTGACTTTTCGGTGGCGGGACAGCTTGTTCATGCGGCTATGTTGCGCACTTACCCTCGCAGATTTTCCAAGATCGAGACCTTTCCTTCTATATTCGCTGTCTAGCGCTCGCCAACATGTGTGTTGCTTTCGCCCGTTCGGAAAGGGTGGATGTCCAAGGTGCGCGAACAGGGGCATTACCTCTTTGTGTAGTTCGGTCCCGTGAAGCCCGCAAACGATCGCATCCCGCACCATTAACTGTTTGTCGCAATTCTTGCAATCCACAGCAGAGCATATATTTTCTCTTTCCGCACTTCCACTGCTGCGTCGAAGCACACGCGCCGGCGACTTACGAGGCAAGTAATGACACAGTATTCCGAGTGCACCTGTGGCGCCATCTGGTTTCAAACGGAAGAACTGCGCGCTGTAAACGATCTATACGTCAGCAGTCATGGTGACTGTTTTCTAGCCGTGCTTGCAGATGTCGCCACTATACCGCTGCCGGCACTATAGTCTGCTCGTTTTTATTTTGAGCAATAGCCATGAAAAGAGGCGGTGTAGTAGCAGGTCTCATCAGGCTTGACCGCATCATAGGCGCGCTGAGACACTGGCGTTCCCGATGTTTGGACGCAACAATTGACCGCGCTCTTGAACGAACGCACTCATCTGAAACACAAGGTAAAGCCCCTAAATAAAAATTGTTTCATTGAGGGGCTTTAACACAAGGGGTTGTGGCGTGCCATCTATTGTCGACCGCCAGAAATACTTCGAGCAGCTCCACTCTATGTGCGAAAACTGCGTGCAGATGGCGTCAGTGCAAAGAGCGCTGCGCGCGCAAGTGCCTCCTAGTCAATTTTTAAAAATGAAAACTAGTCTAAGGGAATTAAATGACGCTGTAACTGACTCCCTGCACTGCGAATACCTAAACTGCGCTGTGAGGAAAGCGATGAAAGAGATCCATAACTACAGCGCAAACGACAGGACAGAGATGAAGAAGGGACACCACACAGCGCTGACTCACAACTAAAGTTTATTGGATGCCAGAAGGTATAAATACCTCCCTGGCGGCCAGAAAGAATGCAGTCCACACTTACATGCGTGACTGACATAATAGTGTACCAGTCATATGCCGCCAAGCAAATCACATGCGCGAGAATACAATATAAGCAGTGACAGAATACAATATAATCAGTGAGCAAGCACTTGTCAATATTCGCAATCAAGGTATCTTCTTTCTTTTTCTGACAACGCGACAGATGAAGCACTGATGCATTCTTCCGAGAGCCTACCTATTAAGTGAGCTTCAATGATCTCCCTTGCTAACGAGTCACGGTTCTTTTCTAACACTGCACTTTCCTGATAGTTTGGCGCACAGACGTAGGTGTCATCGTCATCTTCAGTGCCTTTGCAGTGCCTGCAATGTTTCGCCACGTGGCCAGAGATAGCGACACGGGAGACATAATACTCATGCTCTCTGAGTCTTTCGTTTAAACATCGGCCGGTTTGGCCGATGTATCGCTTACCACAAGACAGTGGCAGCGAATATATCACCCCTTCCTGTCAAGGCACGAACTGTTTTGCGTGCTTTATCGGGCACTTGCGCGATTCTTTAATCTCTGAATTGACATTCTTAATCAGGCTGGACAGTCGTTTGGGCGCCGAAAAGACGACATCAACGCCTGCATGTTGTCCGATTCTTTTCAGATTGTGCGACACTTTGTGAAGATATGGCAGCACAACAATCTTCTTTTTCTTCGTCTCTTTCGTACATTTACTATTCACTTTGGATTTTAACTTTTCCAGTAGTTTTCCTGCCACGGAAACTAATAATTCAGACGGGTAGCCTGCCTTTGCCAGGCGGTCTACTTGGTTGCTGAAGCTATGCTTCAACCTGTGTTCACAGGATTTGTTGACTGTGTTGCTAAAAACGGTATGTACAATTGCTCTCTTCACCAGCTTGGAGTGAGCTGATGAAAACGGCAAGATGGGCTTAACAGCACGGGGCTCATAAGCCCAACAAACATGAGATGGAGTGAAATGAAGCGAAAGATCTAAAAACCTAATAAAATCATTCAATGGTACTTCGTGTGTTAAAACCAATGGTGTGAGGCATTCTCAGAACAATTGAAGAGAGCAATTGTACATACCGTTTTTAGCAACACAGTCAACAAATCCTGTGAACACAGGTTGAAGCATAGCTTCAGCAACCAAGTAGACCGCCTGGCAAAGGCAGGCTACCCGTCTGAATTATTAGTTTCCGTGGCAGGAAAACTACTGGAAAAGTTAAAATCAAAAGGAAATAGTAAATGTACGAAAGAGACGAAGAAAAAGAAGATTGTTGTGCTGCCATATCTTCACAAAGTGTCGCACAATCTGAAAAGAATCGGACAACATGCAGGCGTTGATGTCGTCTTTTCGGCGCCCAAACGACTGTCCAGCCTGATTAAGAATGTCAATTCAGAGATTAAAGAATCGCGCAAGTGCCCGATAAAGCACGCAAAACAGTTCGTGCCTTGCCAGGAAGGGGTGATATATTCGCTGCCACTGTCTTGTGGTAAGCGATACATCGGCCAAACCGGCCGATGTTTAAACGAAAGACTCAGAGAGCATGAGTATAATGTCTCCCGTGTCGCTATCTCTGGCCACGTGGCGAAACATTGCAGGCACTGCAAAGGCACTGAAGATGACGATGACACCTACGTCTGTGCGCCAAACTATCAGGAAAGTGCAGTGTTAGAAAAGAACCGTGACTCGTTAGCAAGGAAGATCATTGAAGCTCACTTAATAGGTAGGCTCTCGGAAGAATGCATCAGTGCTTCATCTGCCGCGTTGTCAGAAAAAGAAAGAAGATACCTTGATTGCGAATATTGACAAGTGCTTGCTCACTGATTATATTGTATTCTGTCACTGCTTATATTGTATTCTCGCGCATGTGATTTGCTTGGCGGCATATGACTGGTACACTATTATGTCAGTCACGCATGTAAGTGTGGACTGCATTCTTTCTGGCCGCCAGGGAGGTATTTATACCTTCTGGCATCCAATAAACTTTAGTTGTGAAAAGGTGTCCCTTCTTCATCTCTGTCCTGTCGTTTGCGCTGTAGTTATGGATCATCAAAAACACCAACTCGCCCAACAAATGCTTTTGATGAAAGAGAGAAAAAAAAACGGAAAACTAAGAATCGCGCCCTATTCGATGTCTCCGGAATAACTTCTATCACCTGGGCGTAGCCTTTTAGGAGTTCGGGTTCTTCAACGCCTGCCTACCGATATCGCATCGAACACGTCTATATCTATGTAGAAACGCAGCCGCCGAGGCCGGGACAGACCGCGCTGGAGTATACGTGTAGCTTCTGTATGAAAGGAAACATTCTTTCTAGATCCTTTGGCATATCGTACTTGAACCTGCGCGAACGAGGCAGGAACGTGGAATGAGATGTACACACAAGGTATTTGTAATCCTGGCCCGTCTTCTGAATGAGGAACGGTCATTATACTGTATTGCTAGTTCTGCACTGAAGTTGGTGATGTCTTATGGGCGTTATCTGTGGAGAGGAATACTATTTTTTATGAAGGGAAAAGTACTCTTTTATGCTGTAATAAGTGGCTGAATGTTCCCTTTAACATTGGCGAAAGGGAACTTCGCGTCGTTCATCTACATAGCGACCATTGTGTCGTCTCAGGTCTTGCGTTTTCTCCCGTTGTAGTTCAGTGGCCTGTAGAGTTTACATTTGCTTCAGCCAGTCACAATGTACTACGTACGCTGTGAAGAACTGGGGGCTCATGCACGGCGAAGCTTATGGGCGCTTTCTGTGGTCCAATCGCACTTGCATATAATGAACAGTCTCTGAGTTCCCGTTATTTGCTTTAAGCTCGAAATGCGCCTCCTTTTGTTTGTCTTCAGTCAATGTGCCCTTTCTTCGACACTCAGCATCTAGACTCATCATGTGCTAACGGTGCTGTTCAGAAAGGAGAAAGCTGTAATGTGTTATGAAGGCTTGATTACTGTCTTCAAAACCGCGCATAAGTAAAAATGGGAAAATGCGCGCTCTTAGCGCAGGTTTAACTCCACTACTAAATTTACTGAATAAGTAATATTTTACAGTTAACGCTGTAGATTCTGCGATAGATTTAAGGGCTATAAGCTAAAATTAAGCCATATTTCGGTGTAAAATGGGGGAAAATAGAATAGTGACTAATTTATAATAAGGGAGTAATTACTCACCGACATCCACCCAAACGCAGCCATAAGGCTACAAAGGAAAGCTGTACAGCTTTCTCAGAAACTTCGCAGTTAAATTTCGTCCCGGTCCGGGGTTCGAACTCGGGACCACCTCTTCACCGGAGCAGTCGCTCTACCGACTGAGCTAACCGGAACGGCAAGCTTATGGTAGGACGAGAGCGAATTGATCAATAACTGGAAGAGGGAACAGTGTTGGTCAAATGCTTAGGGGAAGCCCCTAGGGTAGAGAATATTTTTAATAAAGGACTAATTGCTCATTGACATCCACCTAGGCGCCACCATAAGGCTACAAAGGAAAGCTGGACAGCTTTCTCAGAAACATCGCAGTTAAAGAAAAAACCTTCCTTGTCCGGGGTTCGTACCCGGGCCACCGCTTTACAAATCTATTTCACTCTGGGGCTTCCCCTAAGCATTTGACCAGTGACTAATTTACTTGGCCGGTGGCGCTCGTCACTGCCCCGATTTAAAAAGGACGCAAATAAAAATCATCCATTCACCCCTCTTGCGCAAAAACTTGGCACGAGCTTCATGGATCGCACTTGTGATAGACAATGGTAACAGAGCAATAAGCTATTCAGCGTCAAACTAACTTTACTAAAATACACAGGGGAGCAAGCACAAATGAACGGAGGTAGAAAAAGAAGGTGCATTGTTTTGCATGGGCGTAAATTCAACATCGCAATGTACCAACAGCTGGCAGAGAGTTCTCTTCGCAAAGCACCACGAAGTTCCGTCGACATCCGAAGATTGACGTCGTTTAGGAGGCGGAATTAAAGGCGTAGGAACTGTCGAGGAATCGCATACGAGCTAAAGTTGGCGCCTTCGTCAGCTGCCTGTTCCGCATTCTCCCCTTTCAAGGTTTAAAACACGCGAAGAGGCCAACGAGTTCTCACGGTAAGCACGATCGCGAAGAGAAATCAGCTTTCGAATATGTCCTCGCAGCTCTCAGGGGGGTTAATAAATACGCCGTACTTACGCGGGCGTAAGCGAACCCGTTCTCCCATCAAAGCGAAAAAAGGGCAAAACCAGCGGTTGCTCTATTACTCCATAGAATATTTCCCCTTTCAGTAACCTTAATAAATTAATAATAACTTTAATAAAATGTACACAAAATAAAATAAAATAATGATTTCAATATATGAAAAGCTGAAAGATACAAGAAGAACATAAAACAAAATATGAATTACTTGCGTGACACGGCACACGTTTCACTAAATGCACAAGTTTATCCTATCAGACACAGCGAACTGTGGCATATTCCAACCTGCCGCACAATATATGGTACACATAGTCTAGCAAACACGTTGCCCCGTGTTCTAAATAAGTATCAAATTGCACAAGTTGATCTTTCACGTGCATGCCGCCAAGTTATACACGATGTATGTGCCAGTTTATAGATCATTGCTTCTTTATTCCTTCACTGCTTCTTTATCTTTTTCGTCTCCGTATAGTGTTGACCTAATTTGAGTAACCGAATTCCTGTTGTTCGATGACGTGTATTTTTCAGTTTCCTTTTTTTGTTACCATTTTTTGTTGTACACTTCATTCCTTGTCATTTTTCTAATAATACGCAAAACCATTTTTGATAACTATTGCTAGCATTTTGAGATTCTATTTGTTTTAAACATTTATGTTACCTGCTGCCCTGCAATGTAGAGGCCGAGGGGCACGTCAAGCCAAAATTTCTGGCTTTTTTTCATCGGCCCTCACCATGTGTACATGGGAAATAAATTGAAATTGAAAATTGAAATTGAAAAATCGAGCAAAAGATGGCATGCAGGTCATTTTGAGAAGGAATAAAAAATATCAAAGGAATTTTATCCTCATATAGTAGCAGTTTTCCACCGAAATCGCCAGGTGTGCCCAACGCCTCGTTCGCATTATCAGGAGTAGACATCCAACTATAAAAAACGAGTTAATTGGGCCAGATTTCCCACTGCGTAGATTTTTGACCAACCTGTTGTAAGGAACTTGTGCGGCTGCAGCAGTGGTTCGGTGGTTACGGTGCTCGGCTGCCGACGCGGAATGCGCTGGTTCGCATTCCGGTGGAGGCAAAATGTTAGAGGCCCGTGTACTGTGCGATGTCGGTGCACGTTAAAAAAACACCATGTGGTTGAAATTATCCGGAGCTCACCACTACGGTGTTCCTCGTAGACTTAGGTGCTTTGGGACCCGTAAAACCGAACCAATCTTGGTGCTGGCGCAATAAAACGCGGAAAGAGGGCAAGGAAAAACACCACGCTGATGGTTTTCCCGTGTGCTACCATCGTATAGCTGTTAAGGAAAACCAACGTGCCCAGCGTGTACATCGCTTTTGTGGAACTGTGAATTTCGTCACAAATAGTTCAGCTGTGCAACATTTAATGGTCTACTTGTTGTGAGGTTGGTGCAATCTGGCATACGTTGCATAAATGTAATTTGAAGTAAAAAAATATACCTGTGGCTTAGCTAAGGTCAAGCCTGGATTTCTCGAAGCGAAAATCTCTCGCTGCTTTTGAGCCAACTCCGAAGCTACCACTTCTAGATCGGTTGCTGCTTCTTCTCCTTCCATGGCGAGTGTCGGCGCCTGTTCTATGGGCAAGCGCGCCTTATATACCCCTCCTTTCAAATGCGCACTGCGCACGGCTGTGGCGAAAGGTCAAACGGTGGCGAGGAGGAGAAGCAGCGGCGCACATGCGCAGTAGCGTGCGGCGGCGGCGGCAGCGAAAGGTCAGGCGACGGAGTCAGCGGCGGCGACGGCAGCCACCTGCGCCGAACGTGACGTCGCTCGGTTTCGCGCATGCGCAGAAGTGGCCTCCGGCTCACGCGAAGCCGGTGTTGACGAGCCTAGTGAAGCTTTTTGCTTCAAAAACGAGGCCTGTAGGCGCGAACACAAAGTAGAAACAAGAACCATGCAGTGAATGGCAATTATGCCTTATTCACGAAAAGTAATTTGGTATACGGTTTGGTTTATGGCGGTTTAACGTCCCAAAGCTACTCAAGCTATGAAGGACGTACGTAGTGCAGGGTTCGGGAAATTTCGACCACCTCGAATTATTTAACGTGCACTGACATCGCACAGTGCACGTGCGTCTAGAATTTCACCTCCATCGAAATTCGACCGTCACGGCCGGGATCGAACCCACGTATTTCGGGTCAGCATCTAAGCGCCAAAACCGCGGACCCACCGCGGCGGCGCAAAGTAAACTATAGAAGAAAATGCGCAATTAATGTGATGACATAGGCCACAGCAAAATAAGTTTGAGGAATACACGCAGGAAAAGCTATTATCTTAATCCAAGCTTCCGCTCCCAAACAGAATTCGACGGTTAGGTTTGAAATGCGGCGTTTTCTTTCCGGTAAGAAAAGCATCTATTAACTTTGGAGAAGCTTTACGTGGGTGGTAATGCAGAACGTGTGTGCCTGAAATCATCAGCTCGGATTCTGGTACAAGGGGAGATGAGCGGCCGCGTTTTAAAATGACGCCGCCTGCTCTGAGAGCACATGCACTCACGGTCAGGGTAATCTCACTCGCGCGTGGCTCACCCTGTAATCTCGCGCGTAGTAATCTCACCCTGTAATGGCTAGCCATTGAAACGGGGAATAAATGTTATGAACTTCCTCAATTTCATCACTGATAATCTGTTCAAATAAAAAAAAGCACAAAAAAATTCAGGAGGGCACTCTTTTGACCGAAAGTGCGGTGAGACGAAACCTTTGCGTTTGGGAGGCATCCGTCTCATTCGACGCCTTTCTACAAACACTCTCCAGCGTTCAACAAGGGGAAGCTTTGGGCCAGTTGGTCAGACATGTTGGGGAGGAGGAATAACCGCAAACTTGACAGGACTGAAGATCGAGAAGAGGACAGGACGAGCGGTAACTAGCAACTGAAGTTTATTGAAAAAAAGACATGTTGCAGCAAAGGTTGCATCTGCGCATAGCGTACGGGAACTAAGATAGTGACACGTGGAACACACAAGATAATTAATGATATACATCGAAACGAACAAGAAACGAACAAAAAACAACAAAGAAATGCCCGTCACAGGTTTAACAGAAACCGGGTCTCTTTATCTAAAAGCGCCACGGAAGGCTCACTCACACACATATCAAGCCCAAGTTTGCGCATGTGTGCCGCCTTTAAAATCTCTCTTTCGAGCCTCGACCTGCCCCTTCCGATGATGGTGGCTTTGTTGAACTGTGGGTAGCAGCCATCGCATTCCCTGCAGTGTCTCGGCAGATTTGCGCCATTATCAGGTTGCAAGGAGCGGAAGTGCTGTCGCAGCCTATCGTTTAGACATTGACCCGTCTGGCCAACGTATACTCTGCCGCATCGCAACGGGAACTGGTATACCACATCAGTGGCACAGTTGACATATCTATTTATTTATTTATTTATCATCATACCCACAGCGCCATTGGCTGGCATTACAGTGGGGGGGTAGAAGAAAAAGTACACAAATGCCACCGCGTGCAGGTGGTTACAAAAAAAAAAGATAACAATGAGATAGAAAGAACACGGAATTATTATACACAAAAAAATGTCACAGCATGGAAGAAAATGAATCATTTGATAATATGGACACTACTTCCTCAGGCAGCTTGTTCCATTCCGAAACCGTTTTGGGGAAAAAAGACATTTTAAAAAGGTCAGTCCGGCACCTGTATTCTTTAACTTTAAGTGAATGATCTCTACGTAAAGACACGTAATCAGGGTTGGCTATATATTTGGTTCTGTCTATTCCAGTTCTAGAATGAAATATATTATGAAATAATTTTAAACGCAGTACTTTCCTACGTTTTTGATGCTATGTTTTTGATGCTGTGCTCATGCTTCGTCGTGCACGCGACACTGCGCTTACCTTCCGCCACGCTCCCGCAGAGCTGCGATAGCTTGCAAGGGGCTGAGAAAGCAATTTGAATGCCTTGCCTACCTGCCACCCTCTTGAGGTTATGGGCCATCTTGTGCACATAGGGGACAACTTCAAGCGGCCTTTTGTCCAGAGGGATCGCCTCCTCTTGGCCACGCACCTTGTTCCGCAGTTTCCACAACAGAGATTCCGCCACTGCTTGGAGAACGGGTGGTGGAAAGCCTGACTGCAGCAACTTATCCACTTGGCCCTGAAAACTACCTGCAGCTTTGTGCTGGCATGACTTTGAGAGAGCTGACCTCATACAGGTCATGGCTATGCCTCTCTTAATTAGTTTGGAGTGGCAGGAAGAGAAGGGTAACACGGCCTTTTTTGAACGCGGCCTGTAGGCCCAGCACACGTGGTCATTGGAGCTAAAAGAAAGCTGCAAGTCTAAAAACTGGATGCACTGATCTTGCTGTTTTTCAAGAGTGAAGTTTAAGGAATGGGAACAATGCTTGAAAACCGCAAGTACGTCCCCCGCGACTGTGTCATGACGGGCTTCGTGGTCAACATTTAAAAGGACTAAGAAATCATCCACATATCTAAAAACCTTTTTAACACCAATGTTGGCAGCGTCAAGCTGAAGCTGAAGCTTGCGGTCAAACTTAGCAAGGAAAATTTCACACAGGACCAGCGCAACACAAGATCCAATGCAGATGCCCCGTTTCTGGGTGTACAGGTTCCCCTCAAATTTAACAAGGGTTGCGCAAAGGTAGTACCTTAGCAACTCTAAAAACCCGTCTCTGGAGACACCACAATCATTTTGGAAAGATACAACACCTGAAAGATCAATCAGCTCGCTGACCGCGGAATAAAGTTCGTCGTGCGGAATGGAATAAAAGAGCTCTTCAATGTCAATCGAAATGCTGAAATTCGCGCCGATGACACTCTCCTGCAGCACAGCTGTCACGCTAGCCGAGCTCGCAACCTTGAATGGATCTTCAGGACTGAGGTTGTTGAGGTGCTTCATGAGGTACCTGCTTAGAACACCCTGCCAGCTACCTTTCTCGGTCACGATGGTTCGTAGAGGGCACGAGTCTTTATGCGTCTTTGCAGAAAAGAACACAGACAGGGCATCTGCCTTGATAGCTTTCACTTGGTTGTGCAGGGCTTGAAGGTCCATCTCCTCGAGCAAATTCAGTGCAGCTTGCTTGACCTTCGAGGGTTTTAGTCTCGTCTCGTTGAAATTTTTGGTCACTGCCTGCTGGGCCTTCTCGCGGAACACACTTTGTGGGAGGACTGTGAAGCCGCCTTCCTTATCGGATAGGAGCAATGCCAGCTCACCCCTGCGCAAATCATCAGCGACTCTACCCAGGAGATCCTGGCTGTGCGACTTATGAGGAAAACACCTCATTACTACATCCACACCGTCTAAATGGCAGCGCTGACGCTCTTCCTTGGACGCCTTGTCCGCTATCCGCCGCACGAGTGCGAGCATGCCCTGCCTGCTGACTGGCGCATCCAAACAATATTTAGGCCCTCGCTCGAGTAAGGCTTGTGCCTCTTCTGTGAGGGAAGCTCCGTACAAGCGGAAAACAGGTACCTTTTCAGCAGCCACCTGTCTGCGTTTCCTCGGGAGGCTCAACCGCTGGTGATTCCAAAGGAAGTCCACGGACGAGCGGGCCGCTTTCTGATAGTCGGACAGGGTCCTCTGTCCCTGGCTCCCGCGACCGCACCACTCGAAGCAGAGCAGTTTCAACCACTCGTGCAAAAGTCGCACCTGACGCCAGCATTCCGCTTTCAGAATTTTGGTGATTCTTCTCCAGTGCCCAATTGAAGGGGGAAATGCCCCGAACGCTTTCTCGATGTCCGGGGGGCAGATAGAAGCACGAAGGAAATAGCCATAGGTTCTTGCTCGGCACTCAGTTGAAGCAATAAGGCTAGCACAGAAACCACACTTGCTGCTGGACGGATAGTGACACAAAAAAGAGCCCAATGTAGGAGAAATAAGGTTCAACAAGGGGAAGCTTTGGGCCAGTTGGTCAGACATGTTGGGGAGGAGGAATATGACCTGTATGAGGACCTGTATGAGGTCAGCTCTCTCAAAGTCATGCCAGCACAAAGCTGCAGGTAGTTTTCAGGGCCAAGTGGATAAGTTGCTGCAGTCAGGCTTTCCACCACCCGTTCTCCAAGCAGTGGCGGAATCTCTGTTGTGGAAACTGCGGAACAAGGTGCGTGGCCAAGAGGAGGCGATCCCTCTGGACAAAAGGCCGCTTGAAGTTGTCCCCTATGTGCACAAGATGGCCCATAACCTCAAGAGGGTGGCAGGTAGGCAAGGCATTCAAATTGTTTTCTCAGCCCCTTGCAAGCTATCGCAGCTCTGCGGGAGCGTGGCGGAAGGTAAGCGCAGTGTCGCGTGCACGACGAAGCATGAGCACAGATATGTCAACTGTGCCACTGATGTGGTATACCAGTTCCCGTTGCGATGCGGCAGAGTATACGTTGGCCAGACGGGTCAATGTCTAAACGATAGGCTGCGACAGCACTTCCGCTCCTTGAAACCTGATAATGGCGCAAATCTGCCGAGACACTGCAGGGAATGCGATGGCTGCTACCCACAGTTCAACAAAGCCACCATCATCGGAAGGGGCAGGTCGAGGCTCGAAAGAGAGATTTTAGAGGCGGCACACATGCGCAAACTTGGGCTTGATATGTGTGTGAGTGAGCCTTCCGTGGCGCTTTTAGATAAAGAGACCCGGTTTCTGTTAAACCTGTGACGGGCATTTCTTTGTTGTTTTTTGTTCGTTTCTTGTTCGTTTCGATGTATATCATTAATTATCTTGTGTGTTCCACGTGTCACTATCTTAGTTCCCGTACGCTATGCGCAGATGCAACCTTTGCTGCAACATGTCTTTTTTTCAGTAAACTTCAGTTGCTAGTTACCGCTCGTCCTGTCCTCTTCTCGATCTTCAGTCCTGTCAAGTTTGCGGTTATTCCTCCTCCCCAACTCTCCAGCGTCTTAGACACGGAGAACTACATACCGGGTATTTTTTTTAGAAGGTCCAAAATTTTTAAAGAAAGGTAAATTCCTGTAGATTTATTTTAACCCTGGGACTATACTGAGGGCTACGGCGGACGCCAGGTAACAGGCAAACTACTTTAATTAGTTCGCTGATTTACTGAATACGTTAACTTTTATAATTTTTATTTTAGGGGATATGTTGTACTAGCAGAATAGGAAATCGTCTTCCAAACAGTCCAGCCCAAAAAAAATTTTCCATCAAAAAATTTTTTGCGCGCGTTACGAAGAGAGAAAAAGTCACCCTGGTAGGCAGCTTCACACTGTAACACAGCGTCTGTGAGCGCCTGTGACGTAGTTCGCTCCGCCCTGCGCTTTGTGTCAGTGCGTTTTTGTTCCAACGCGGCATTCCCTGAGGCCGCGGAGCGAATCGAAACAAGCAGCGATAGCGCATGCCGCCCGTCTGGGCTTCAGGTGATATCAGCCGTGTGACGCAAAGCGCAGAGCGGAGCGAACTACGTCAGACGCCGCTCACCGCCGCTGAGTTATGGTGTGAAGATGCCTACCAGGGTGACTTTTTCGCGCCTCGTAACGTGCGTGAAAATTTTTTAATTAAAATCGTTTTTTCTCGGTTGGACTATTTGGAGGACGATCTCCAACTCTGCGAATACAACATAACACCTAAAAAAAAATTAGAAAAGTTTATTAACATATTTAGTTAGTCAGCGAACTAATTTATTTATTTATTTATTGTACCCTCAGGGCCAAAGGCATTACAGAGGGGAGTGGGTTAATTAGGATAAAGAACAATGAATATAATACAGTGAAAACAGGTAGTACAAAATGTTGTGTCCCCATATTGCTTTTGTGTGTGTGCGCCCCCGCGTCCTCCTCCTAACGACCACTCAATCCTCCTCCTAACGACCGCTTGCCCCTCGTCGCACGCTGTCGCCGGATGCCCCCCCACGGTGCGCCCCCGCACCCTCCTCCTGTTCTGGGAAGCCACTCCCTGCCGTGGACGCTTCTCCACTCCCTCCTTTCTTCGGGCGGCCAGTTCGGCTCCTGCCTCGGTCGACGCTGGTCGCACCCTCATCGGCTTTAAATAAACGAAGTCTAAAAGTACCGTGTGCGTCTTTCGCTGCATTCAACACAGCGACCGGACACGACAGTGGCGACGAGAAAGTGGATCCGACCCGCGCTACGCAACGCTATTGACAAGCCATGGCTACGCGAGGGTTTCCCAATCAGATACCAGAGTTCAACGGCTCATCGTGGTCATCGTGGGTTGGACGCCTTCAGTTCTACTTTGAAGCTAACAACATCACAGACCCAGCCTTGAAGAGGGCCAACCTGCTGACGCTGTGCGGGGAGCAGACCTACGATACTGTCTGCGCCCTTATTCAGCCAAGCACACCAGCGGCAGTGTCTTACGACGACATCGTAAAAGCGCTGCAAAAGCACTACGACCCAAGGCCATCCGAGGTCTACAGCCGGGCTCGCTTCCAACGACGAGATCAACTGGGAGGAGAAACTGTGAGCGCCTACGTAGCCGCGCTCAAGAAGCTCGCTGCCGACTGCAATTTTGGAACGCTGTCGACAACAGCTACCGGGCAGGAGGGAGACGCAGCTTCTTCTGCTAACACCACCATGCTTCCCTTGGACGTGATGTTACGCGACAGATTTGTGTGCGGACTGAGTGACGAGTCACTGCAGCAGCGCCTCTTCGCTGAGAAGGACCTCACATTCAGCAAAGCTTACGACATCGCCGTTCGAGCGGAGAGCGCCGGTCACCAGCAGAGAGGGATTCGCCGGAACACCGAGCCGGTACACCAGACAAGCAACCAGGTGCGCAAGCCTTCTGTTGTTGTAAAATCGGTCAAAAAGGCACAACGCTGCTGGCGGTGTGACGACCAACACAACCCCCAGGGATGTCGATTCCAGTCAGCCACGTGTAATTTTTGCCACAAGCGAGGGCATATCGAAAGAGCATGCATTACGAAACGGAGACTTGCCAAGATAAAGTCACCTTCCCAGCCTAATCACAGCGTCAACGCCTCAGAGAATACGCCGCTATCTGATCTCCATGGAACAACATCAGCAACACCATCTGTGTTGTACGACCTGAACACCATGAATCTCGGCACGCGACCGAAGATTTTTACAGAAGTAAGCGTACATCACCAGCTGATTAAGTTCGAGGTGGACTCCGGCGCAGCCTGTACTCTGATCAGTGAGGACACGTTCCGAACTTCATGGCCATCTGACGCACCAGCCCTGCAACAAGACGACACGCACCTGCGAACGTGGTCAGGACAGAATCTGCCACTATTGGGCTCTGCCAACGTGCAGGTTAACTACAACGGCCAGACCCATACGCTACCTCTGCTTGTTATGAAGGGCACAGGATCAAGCCTTCTAGGGAGAAACTGGTTTTCTCCACTAGGCGTGATGATATGCGGCATACACCAGACGCCGAGCCAGAACATGGTTGAGCAACTGCAAGAGAAATACGAAAGAGTATTCTCGGAAGAGATTCCAGGAAACGAAGGGCCCCCGGTCACACTGGAGTTGTTGGACAACGCGCAACCCAAATTTCTGAAGGCCAGGCCGGTGCCGTTTGCTCTCCGAGATTCAGTTGAAAAAGAGTTGGACAAACTGGAGCAGCAAGGTGTCATCGAGCCGACGCAGCATTCCATCAAACTTTCAGCGTACGACTACGCTCTGGTCTACCGCAATGGGAGTAAACATCAAAACGCCGATGCGCTAAGCCGTCTGCCACTAGACGCAACTGTTGACGAACCATTTCCACCAGGAGACGTTCTGATGTTCGAAGCACTGCCAGAACCTCCGCTTACAGCAGGCACAGTTGCAGCATCTACGCAGAAGTGCGCAGCTCTCCGGCTAGTTTACACAGCTGTTCAACAAGGCAACGTGCATAAACTCAAAGGGGACAACTTCGACGCTTACCGCAGGCGAGCTACAGAGTTGAGCACCCATCGCGGCTGCATCATATTTGGGTCCCGAGTTGTGATGCCGAGAGAACTACGCGCACAAGCTATGTCTCTCATCCACGCCGGACATCGGGGCATCGTTGCAATGAAAAAGTGTGCCAGAAGCTACATGTGGTGGCCTGGCATTGACAACGACATCGAAACAGTGGTGCGAGAATGCAAGCCTTGCCAGAGCAGCCGGAGCGCCCCGCCGAAAGCTCCTGTCCCAGAATGGGAAAAGCCAGACACACCATGGCACACACTGCACATTGATTTTGCAGGACCAATTGAGGGCTGCACTTTCCTTGTGGTCGTAGATGCCTACACAAAGTGGCTTGAGATAAGGCAAATGGGACAGACGACTTCGGCAGCAGTCATTGACAACCTCCGATCACTATTTGCAACGTTCGGCCTGCCGCGCAAGGTAGTGTCGGACAACGGAACACCGTTTGTGTCTGCGGAGATTCTCAAGTTTTATCGCGACAACGGGATCTCCTCAGTTACATCGGCCCCCTACCACCCAGCGACAAACGGACAAGCCGAGCGCTACGTAGCCGAGCTAAAACGCGCCCTTGAAAGAGATCAGACAGGCTCGCTGCAGCGCCGCCTTGCGCGCTTTCTCTTCAAGCAGCACACGACGGTTCAGAGCACAACAGGCGAGACCCCCTCGAAAATGATGTTCGAGCGTGAAATGCGAACCCAGCTCACAGCCATCCTCCCCGAGCCAAAGGCAGAGACGTTCCGGGAAGAAAAAGCAATTCCGCGCTGCGGCACGCTTAATGAGGGGCAGCGCGTCCTCGCCCGACAGTTTCTGAAAAAGCCACGCTGGGAGGAAGCTACAATTGTCAGACGCATAGGCCTGCGCTCTTGGCTCGTCAACATACATGGCACAGTAGCACGCCGACATCTCAACCAGCTGCGTAGATTTACGACGCCGTCTGAGAGCTGTCCGCCAGCGGAGAGAACACGTGCACCATCTTCCCACATAGCCTGGCATCTCTTCCCGGAAGAAGAGACTTCGCCCAGGACAGACCTAGGAGACACAGCGAACAACAGCCAGCCTACAAGTGTTTCTCCCCCGAGCGCACAAAGCCAGCGCGCCTCCACGCGTGAGCGCCGACCCCCTGCACGATACCAGGCAACTTTCTAAGGGGGAAGGAAGTGTTGTGTCCCCATATTGCTTTTGTGTGTGTGCGCCCCCGCGTCCTCCTCCTAACGACCACTCAATCCTCCTCCTAACGACCGCTTGCGCCTCGTCGCACGCTGTCGCCGGATGCCCCCCCACGGTGCGCCCCCGCACCCTCCTCCTGTTCTGGGAAGCCACTCCCTGCCGTGGACGCTTCTCCACTCCCTCCTTTCTTCGGGCGGCCAGTTCGGCTCCTGCCTCGGTCGACGCTGGTCGCACCCTCATCGGCTTTAAATAAACGAAGTCTAAAAGTACCGTGTGCGTCTTTCGCTGCATTCAACACAGCGACCGGACACGACACAAAATAAATTTTCTCCAGATTAAAACAAACAACATTCACAAAGTGTAAATAACATAAAATCAATGTACATAACACAGTGGAAACAGATATACCACATGATCAACTTCTTTCAGAATAAACAATGTTAGCTATTGCGTCGTGAAAGGTTTTGTTATCTGCAATGGCTGGAATATCGGGGGGAAGGCGGTTCCATTCAACAGATGTGCGAGGAAGATATGACTGAAAAGAAGATTTGGTGTGGCATGTTGGGAAGCCAACCTTGTGGCGGTGATCGATGCGACGTGAAATGTATTCTGGGGGTGATATGAAATAGTCGTGAAGCGTAACGTGATGATATAGCTTGTGAAATAGTGTTAGGCGACCAACTTTACGGCGAGATTGTAACGGTGGGAGTGACACGTTAGATTTCATGGCTGTGATGCTTGCCGTACGGTTGTAATTTGAAAGAATGAAGCGAACGGAATTATTTTGGACTAGTTACAAGGAATATACAAGGTTATCATGTGTAGGGTCCCATATTGATGCCGCGTATTCTAGTTTAGGACGTATAAGTGTTTTATAGAGTATAAGATTAAGAGATGAGGGAGCGGCTGAGAAATTGCGACGTAAGTACCCTAACATGCGGTTAGCGTTATTAATAACGTAGTCAATATGAATAGACCATGTTAAATTTTGAGTGATATGAATACCTAGGTACTTGTATGTTTTTACCCAATCAAGAGGAGTGCCGTTAAGATAATATGAAGGAAGAGCGTTAGGTGCACGGGAAACACGCAAAGCTTTACATTTATTAATGTTTAATTCCATATTACATGTAGTGCACCAGTGTGACACCAAATTGAGGTCTGACTGGAGAGTGTCAGTATCGTTAACGTTATTTATGTCCCGAAATATTACACAATCGTCAGCAAAAAGGTGAATGTTGGAAGATATGGCAGAAGGAAGGTCATTAATATAGATTAAGAATAGGAGTGGTCCAAGGACCGATCCCTGTGGAACACCAGATAGCACGTTAGCAATCGGTGAATTAGTGTTATTAGCATGCACAAATTGCCAACGGTTAAGAAGGAAAGATTTAATCCAGTCGAAGACGTTAGGATTGAGATTAAGATGGCTCAATTTATGTAGCAGCAATTTATGACATACTTTATCAAAGGCTTTGGAAAAATCCAAGTAAATGCAGTCAGCACAAGATGAGTTGTCAAGTATGCGGTATAGCTTATCAGTAAAGGCAAGTAATTGAGTTTCAGACGAGTATGTTTGACGAAAACCATGTTGCGCAGGTGTGAAAAATGGATTCTCATCGAGAAAGGTAACGACATGCTTGAAAATGATATGTTCTAGTAATTTGCAGCATGTGCTAGTGAGCGAAATGGGACGAAAGTTTTGAGGGGAGTGCTTACCACCGGACTTGTGAAGTGGAACCACCTTCCCAATTTTCCAGTCGTTAGGAAGGCTTGCTGTGTCGAGTGACTGTTGAAAAAGTTTGGTTAGTATAACTGAACTATAAGCACAAGTATTTTTTTAGAAATTGAGCGCTAATCGCATCAGAACCAGGTGAAGAATCATTTTTCAAAGATTCAATTAATTTGGCTATGCCAGGTGGATCAATAGTTATAGGTGACATCTTCGGGAACACGTGGTGCTGTATGTGAGGCAGATTAACGCTTGAAATGGAGGGAAAGCTTTCAACGAATGTGTTATTCAGCACGGAAGCACAAAGATCACTGGGGATAAGGTTACCGGAGGCATCTTGTAGTCTAATTAATGGGTCGTTCTGAGGGTGTATAACGCGCCAGAATTTCTTAACACTCGTTTTCAAAATAGTTGGTAATGTGGCAGACAAAAAGGTATTCTTTGTTCGTTTAATCGCGTTGACGTAAGCGTCGGAAGCAGACTTGTACTTCGCCCATCGCACGTTAGATGGTGAAAGCTTCGCGCGGCGGTATAAACGTTTCTTTTTGTTAGATAATCGTTTGATGTGAGAGTTGTGCCAAGGTGCTTCTGGATTAGAGGTGACGATGCGCTTAGGGATATACTTATCAGTTAGTTCGTGAACCTTCGTTTTGAACGATATCCAGTTTTCTTCGACAGAGTAGTAGTCAGAGTTAGCAATAAAGTAATCAACAAATATGCCCAGTTCATTGTTAATAGCGGCAAAGTTGGCGCGTTTGTAATCTAGAGTGATTTTTTTTATTTTGCTCGGTTTTAGACGTGGTACATTAATGCAAAAATTGAGCAGAACGTGATCCCTGATGCCTGGAAGATAAGTTATATCATTAGCTAACTCTGGATTAGTTGCTAGAATTAGCTCAAGAGTGTTCAAAGCGTTATTTACTGTCCTCGTGGCTTTTGTTACTAACTGAGTTAGCGAAAACATGGTGCATAGTTCTAAGAATTCTTTAGCTTGATAGGAAGGGGAAGATAAAGAAGGCAGCTGAGTAGTCCGTGAAATAGTTGGGAAATTAAATTCTCCAAGTAGAAAAAGTGGTGATGAAGGAAATCGTGCGCGAACAAGATTGATAGCATCGTGAAGTTCGTTAGTGAATGTAGATGAATAAGAAGGAGAACGGTAACAGACGCCAATAATCAGTTTAAGATGACCTATCACTATTGACGCAAATATTAGTTCTAATTCGCAGAAGACTTGGATACATGAAGATGGAATGTCTTTAGAAATAGCAAGTAAAGCACCGCCGCCACGTTTGGCTATTCTATCGCAACGATATACCGAGTAGCGATGAGCGTTTTGGAAGATTTCGGAATCCGATACATGCGTTGGGAGCCAGGTTTCGGTTAGCGCTATAATGTCAGCTGAGCATGTGCCTACGGCAGAAGATAAAGAAGTATGCTTGTTAAGTAGGCTCCTGACGTTAGTATAAAGAACAGATACCGACGATGGCAACTGTCCACTACCCCTCGCGATTCCCTACGGTGAAGCGGAAGATCCAGCCACAGAATCCAATCTAGACGATTCGCCACGTGCCATGATTTCTTCAACAGTGTCCTTGGTAGGGTTATACGTGAAGCATTTTTTATTGATAGCTTGTTATAGCGTATCTTAAAAGAGCGAGGGCCAGCGTGAATATTTCCGAATTCAAAAAGTTTTTTCCGAGCCTGGCGCGTAGCCGGTGAGAAATCTTCACTGATTGTGATGTTATCCGTTTTAAATTGGTTACGAAGGGTTCATATCTTGTCTTTCATTTTAGTGTCAGAAAATTTAGCTATGATCGGTCGACACTTCTCATCTGAAAAAACGCCCAGGCGATGTGCACGTTGAATTGAACTGGAGGGGCATACTTCGACAATCTTAGTCAAGGCTTCCAGGAGTTTAGATTCAGTGTCTGCCCAAGTCTCTTCCTCATCGGGTATACCCCTAAATATTAGATTTTCACGTCCCGATCTATCTTCGGCTTCATCAAGGCGAGACTGCAGCAAATCATTTCGAATACGTTGGTCTTCTACAGATTTCTTTAAAGATGAGAGCTCCTGGTCCATGTCGTCGATTTTCTTTCCCTTTTCCTCGAGTTCATCAAGCCTCTTGTGCATGCCAGCTAACTTTGATTCAATGTTCTTCTGACTACTCCTAATGTCTTTAATATCAGCTGCTAATTCGGCCTGATCTTTAGAGCTTTGCAACGTACGAGAATGTACATCCTTAAGCAGCTTAAACATAACTTTAATTTGTTCAGACGGATTGTCTGGCAGGTTGTCTATGTCAAGGGAGCGAGTCATAGGACCCGGGTTAGATTCAATGTCGCCAGAGCGCAAAAGCAGAGAAATCATTGAAAAACATTCACAAGCAACATCAAAGCACACCCGCGGGCACGGGAACAGAAGTAAACAGCGATCGTCGCATTTTCTAGCGTGCAAAGAATAGTGCGTACAAACCTGCACGTTAAAGAAGCGAAGCATTGGAGGTATGCCGATGTCACTGTTCCCGTGCCCACTGAAGGGAAAGCCAGCGTGTTGTCGCTTTAAATCCGGTGTGGGTGGTGATGCCATCGTCGATGACGCTGGACGGGTGTGGACGAGGGATTCGATGAGCAGGTAAGCCTAGCCGGGTGGAAAGCTGAAGTTGTCGGTGAAACGAAGCCCAGATCTTGCAACCACCGTACCAGGGAAAAACGTCGAGTCAGTGCCTGCAGCCGGCGAAGTGGATATGGCGAGCGCCAGCACGGCCTGCACGGTAAAGAAGCGAAGCATTGGAGGTATGCCGATGTCACTGTTCCCGTGCCCACTCTTAAACCAGTTTCCCTCTTGCCTGGCGCGCGCCATAGCCTCCAGTATAGCCCCAGTGCTAAAATAAACCTAAAGCAATTTACCTTTTTTAAAAACTTTGGACCTTCTAAAAAAAAAACACCCGGTATGCGTTGGCCGGAAGTAGCGTAGCCATTAGCACGCTCGGCTGCGGTACGGATGGATGGTGGTTCCAATCCCATCGGGCACAAATATTTTTTTTCTGGTCTGACAAGAAAAGCGTGGAACCTCTGCTGACAACCTTCTCTCGACAACGATTTGATTTGATTTGAAGGTTTATTTTCCGCAACTAGGTGTTGCGAGGACAGCCAGGGAAAAAGCTGGATAGACAGCTTGAGAGGTCCTGGCTTCCTCTTACAGTGCAGCATTGACGGCGGCGGAATAGGACATCAAACAAAATGTAAGAAACAAAAACACGTATCTTCAGTACATAGAATGACACATGTACGTTCAGTAAGCAGTAGATTCTGCTTGTAAAGGAAAAAAAGAACTACATTAGGTCAAAGAGCCTATAAAGGCAAACACAGGGAGGAGAAAATAAAGGACAGCAAAATTGAGAGAGAGAGAGAGAGATAAAGAGAGGGGGAAAGGCAGGGATGTTAACCAGAAAGGTTTCCGGTTGGCTACCCTGCACTGGGGAAGGGAATGAGGGGATAAAAAGGGAAGAGAAGAGAGAAGGAGCGAGAGACAAGGTCACAATCTAGCAAGCAAGGCAGTCTCTCGGAAAGACAAAACAGTGCCTTATGAGCCTTGATGGTAGTCGGCTGTTGTGGCCACGGGCCGAGGATCTTGGCCTCTGTGAAAGTGCGGGGATAATCTTAAAATGTTGAGCAGATTCGGTTCACAGATCACCAGAATGAGAAGCGGTTGTGTCTGAAATCCAGGACTGGAGCCCGCGGGCATTCCACTGAAAAATAAAAGCTTCTTTGACTTTCTTCGGAAAAGATAGTTCCGGGGGAGACATGGTGTCTTCTATTGTAGAGCTGCAAGAACTGGCTGTAGCGCGTCCAGTCCTTGCAATGCGTTCTGTGCTACTGGCGTGCGTAAGCTGGACAGCAGATCACGCATGACATTCATCAGTGACGTGAGGATTGGAATCACTTGCATATCTTGGCCATGGTCGTAATCATGCCTTTTGCCCAGATCAGGCGTAGGTGTCGCAGACATGGGGTGCGGCAGCGTACTTGACGCAGTGCGCGCTCTAGGCTTTGGTAGTGGAGGCCACGTGGTATCAGAGGCAGCAGGTCGTGAGTCAACAAAACTTGGGTAGGGCCTAGTTGGTACATGATGTTGTGAAGGTAAAGGATGCGCAATCAAAGGACGAACCACGAAGAAAGACACAGGGACACACACAAGCAAAATAAACCTAAAGCAATTTACCTTTTTTTAAAAACTTTGGACCTTCTAAAAAAAAAACACCCGGTATGCGTTGGCCGGAAGTAGCGTAGCCATTAGCACGCTCGGCTGCGGTACGGATGGATGGTGGTTCCAATCCCATCGGGCACAAATATTTTTTTTCTGGTCTGACAAGAAAAGCGTGGAACCTCTGCTGACAACCTTCTCTCGACAACGATTTGATTTGATTTGAAGGTTTATTTTCCGCAACTAGGTGTTGCGAGGACAGCCAGGGAAAAAGCTGGATAGACAGCTTGAGAGGTCCTGGCTTCCTCTTACAGTGCAGCATTGACGGCGCCGGAATAGGACATCAAACAAAATGTAAGAAACAAAAACACGTATCTTCAGTACATAGAATGACACATGTACGTTCAGTAAGCAGTAGATTCTGCTTGTAAAGGAAAAAAAGAACTACATTAGGTCAAAGACCCTATAAAGGCAAACACAGGGAGGAGAAAATAAAGGACAGCAAAATTGAGAGAGAGAGAGAGAGAGATAAAGAGAGGGGGAAAGGCAGGGATGTTAACCAGAAAGGTTTCCGGTTGGCTACCCTGCACTGGGGAAGGGAATGAGTCACCGTGAGTCACCGTGAGTCACCGGTCGCCGGGCTTTCCTGATTTCTTGTCGGTGGAGGCGGACAAACTGCAGTGCCGCTTGGGGTCTTCTCTTCGAAGGTATTTGTTTCCTTCAATAACCTTCGGCGGCGGCGCGAACGACGTCGTCGCACTTTTGCAGCGGCTTCTCTGTGGGTGGAATGGTCACGCACCATTTGCTTCAGTACCTCCCTCTCGGTCTTTAGGCGAGGGCAGTCCTTCGAGGAAGAGTCGTGAGGGCCACGACAGTTGACGCACTTCAAGGCAGTCGCGCGGCAACTGTCGCCGCTGTGGGGCTCAGAGCATCTTGGGCACACGATGGAGTTGTGGCAGACGCCGCTCACATGGCCAATCCTCATACATTTCCTACACTGTAGCGGCTTAGGCACGAATGGGCGAACTTGGTGACGAAAGTGCCCCACCTTCACGTATGATGGAATGCAGTCACCCTTGAATGTCAGCTTGACGCATGTAGACCTTCCAAGGCGCTGAACTTGCATTATGGAAATGCTGTTGGTTGCCGGCTTGATTAAGATGGGCAAGTCGGCGTCAGGGATGGCGATGTCAACGTTGTAAATTACACCAGCCGTGGTTCCGCTGTCTTTTAGAATAAGAGGACGTACACTGAAGTTGCCAAGTTTGGTGATGGCAGCCTAACTGTCTAGCTCGCTTCGCTTCATGACATCAATGACAATGATCTTCTTGTGAGGGTTTATTCTAACGTCTTTAATACCTCCTGGTACGAGGCTCTCAAGAAACACAGAGATGGCTTGCCTGTTTAGGAGATTCAAGTTGTCCGTAGACTCCAATGGCACGAACAAGGCTGTATGTGCCTCGGCACTTCGCGCCCTGATCATCGTATCCTTACTTGAGGACGTCGTTGACGTCGACTCATTTTGTCTGCGCTGTCTGCGCTTGGCCTTCTTACTAACGACGGGTACGAACCCATCGTCGTTCGAGGAGTCATCACTTCGAGGAGCAGAGTAGTCATCACCGTACACAACGGTTTCCTGGCTGCTTGCGTCACTCGGGGCGTACAGGCGCTTCCTCTGGCCGGCCGTTGCCGACCCACCGGGATCCACAGAAGGCACATCGGCCTCCACTTCCATCGCCGTGACACAACTCGTTCAGAAGTGTCGGTAAAGTATGCTGCAACATTTGTTTGCCATAGTTTGTGCGGCATTTCTTAACACTCCAAGGCTCTGCTGCGCAGGTATCATACACAGTTCTGCTTTGCTCTAGCCCAGCTAGTGTAAGTAAGGAGTCATTTTTCATTATGGCGAATTTATAGCACAGCCTATAGTTATACATGGAGTTCATTGGAATAACGTTGTGTCGGTGGAAAAGGCTCGCAGTGTGGAAGACGTACGGCCCTTTACATGTGATGCGTATAATACGTTTTTGTAAGACTGTGAGTTTGTTAATATTTTCAGCTGTTGTTGTTGCCCACACCACACATCCGTAGCTGGCTATGGATGAGAACAAAGAGTGATAAAGTAACATGTTGACTGACATAGCAAAATGAAAGCAATGGCGGCGCATGATACCAACTGTTCTGGAAAGTTTCTGAACGACGTAATTAATATGGTAGTTCCACGACATATCTGCTGCAAAGTAAACGCCCAGAGTTTTCACAGACTGCACAAATTCTATTCTGGTATTGTTTAATTCAATTAGAGGAAGTTCAAACTGTTTGTGACGTGGGTGAAACATGACGGCTGCAGTTTTACTAACGTTAATTCTTAAGTGATTATCAGCAGTCCAAGTAATTATTTCTTTTAAGGTTTTATTAGCTCGATTTGCGAGATCAGCCGTTGAAGTACCCGATAAAAAAAGGAGGCATTAAATGCTTCGCCTTATTAACGATCATGATTAGAGGAAAAAATAACGGTATTTAGTGCTCTCTGTATTTGGAAGGACTAGGAACGGGGGGGGGGGGGGGCGGGGTAAATACGCAGGCGAATAAATAAATCACGCGCCCAGATAAAAGCTACTCCTTCACTTCACTTTATTACCTAAAAGGCCCCCAGGATCGGGGGTATTGCATACGGGGTGGGTTACATTTAAAAATCAGATCGAATAAAAAAAGAAAAAAACGTAAAGTACACATATTATTCGCTGTTAAAGGTAGCTGCTAAACAGATCGCAAATGTTGATGGGCAGGTGGTTGCGGCGATGTCGTGCGGAAGGCCGTTCCAGGCCGCTCCAGTTGATATGCCATTGCTTTGGTTTCGTCACAAAATTTTAGGCCCCTGTGCTCTTAGGCTTAGCTCTTAAATCAAATTATTGTTGATGAGGCCTCTTTTATCTCCGGCAGCAGACACTTTAACATTAATAATATAATAAATACCGCCTGCTGAAAAAGAACTTTCGAGATAAAGCAAAAAAATAAGACCACAACAATCTCCAACAAACGTAGAAACGATAGCACATGGCTGAAATGATTTGGGATAAACCTGGTGGCATCTCTAGTCAGAAGCAAAGTGACAAAGACGCGTGCCGGCGTCTTTCAGCATTATGGAATCAATCGTGAAGCTTCGCTGCAATATAAAATACTGTTCATGCCATTGATAGGGTTGGGCTCGAAGAAGCGAAATATTTCATATTTTTACACTCTGTATCAGAGGCGATACGCTAGGAAATGCAGTGTTAATTCGCGACCGTGACTGGACATTTCGCTGGTACAAAAAGCTCTGTCTAGGGCATCCGGGGAGTTGATGAGACCATTTCTTTAAGCCCAGAGCAAAATGCGCATGTATAAATCGGCCATCCATTGCTCTCTGTGAGCAGTTTTTTAAGTAATAAGTACAGACCTGTAGCAAGTTAGCGCTCGTGCTTTTCGAGTTTTTGAAAAGGCTTTTTTCAAACATTGAGAACTTGTGCTGCTCTGTTCTTACTCACCTTTGTCCGCCCGGAGAAATTTCAGTATCTCTTTTCCGACCGTGCTATTCGGGAAGAAACGTGAACGGTTGGTCAGGTTCTGATTTCTGTGTCTTGAAAATGTAGGAGCCTGTGGCGCTCTTATATTAATCAGCAGAATTCTCCATGCGGCGCAAACACAGGCCGATTGGAAAAGACACCTGCAATTTTCCAGTCCACTGCAGTCCGGCAGCGCCTCAGTGAGGCGTAACACTTCTCCCGGGGCAGTCGTAGCTCGTCCTCGAGCGAGTTAGCGTTGTGATGGCAGCGTTTAAGGCGGGCTACGTGTACGACCTGGACCTTGCGAGAGCGGCGATTGCCTGGGGTGACTTTGGCGATTGCTAGTGGACGTCACTGAGGCGATTGAGAACAACAAAAGGACCGGAGTACTTTGCGAGAAATTTCTGATAGAGGCCCCGTTGACGCAGTGTCCAGAGCCAAACGTAGTCACCGGGCTCATACGTCACCGCAATGTGTCCACTGTCGTAACGGCCCTTGGTGCGAACTTGTGTCCTGGGTGTTCGGAGGCGAGCTAGTCGTCGCGCTTCCTCCGCACGGCAAAGGGTCTGCGAAATGGACAGATCACGATGTTCAGAAAAGGGAAGAATCGTGTCCAGAAAGGTGCGTGGTATGCGCGCATAGAGCAGAAAGAACGGGAAGTATCCAGAGACGTGGTGAAGTCGAGAGTGTGACGGATTCCCGTCTGGCCGGGAGGATACATTTCAAAAAACAGAGACGCCGACCAGTCAAATGAAAATTGTACTTGACGTTTCGGCGCCCAGAACGGGGGCCTTGTTCACAATGGAATCAAGCAAGAGGGTTCGTCTTTAAAAGCTAAAGTAATCGCTCTAAGGATCGCGCGCAAATCGCGTTAAGATTGCCCTCGTTACGATTAAGCGTGTGAACCGTCGTCTCTATCACCAGAGACTCTAGATGAAGTCGTGATGCTGTCAGTTTTTGTTTCTCGATGATTCTTACCTTTTCCCAATCGATTTTCTGATTTTGCGTCAGCGCGTGCTCTGCCAAGGCGTTATTGCGGGTACTTTCTTTCTGCACATCACGAGCATGTTGTTGTAAGCGCTTCTTATAACTTCCAGTTTCGCCGATGTAGACACCGTTGCAATCTGCGCAAGGGATGGCGTAGACAACTCCTGGGAATTTCTCTTTCGGTAACTAGTCTTTGACGTTCATCAGTTGTCGCATTTTCATGGCGGCAACATGGTGCCAGCCTTGGTGCACATGATGGACACGACCAATTCGGCAAACAACAACATTCACTGAAGGATGAACTGGATTACATGACTGTCTCGACGAGCGCGTCGTCACGGCTTCAACGCTCTGCTCGCTCTTGCTTCCTCCGCTTGGCGATAGATGATGTGGATTTCTGTACCAACACAAGCTAACAATGGGCTACTTGCACGTCATACTCTCGTAATACACGCCCGAGGCATTCACTTCTTTTCGGCACATAAGGAATAGACGCGCGTTTTTTGGGGGGGAAGAGGGGCGTCAGGTTGTCGAGGTCGTGATAGCCGTCATTCTGTTGACCTGATGAAATGGCTTGGGTAACCACAGCTAGCGAGATCTTTCCGTACCCTTGATGCGTCCGCAGCGGCGTTAATGGTGCTTGTGCATATCTTCTTGGCCCGCTCCATTAAACTGCTCACAACGGCTCTTTTTTGGGCGGCAGGATGCACGGAAATGAAATGTAGGTAGCGGCCTGTGTGTGTAGCCTTTCTATATACAGCAGGATGCGTTGTTGGGCAAGTTGGTTCATATTGCTTTAGAAAGGTGGGATGCGCACATGAGACAATCACAAGAAAGAAAACGGGACGGGCGCAAACTAGCAACTGAGGTTTATTCAAGAAATCGACATTTATACATAAGCATGCCAGCACTGGCAACAAAGGGTATCAAGGCTGATAGGGCGGATATAAAACGAGATAAAAACACTATGTGGATTCAGGTCATCATGTTTTCGAGGAAACGTGTCTCTCTATTATAAAGTTTGATTGATGTGTCACTGATGCAATCATTTCCTTTCTTTTTGATGAAATATGCCTCGAGAAGTTCCCGTGCTTTATCGTTACGGCACTTGCGTAGAATCTTTACTTGTGTCAGGAGAGGCATGCATTTGTGTTCCAGGCAATGTAACGGCAAGTGACGATGCTCCTTGTTTTCGATTGACCTTTCGTGCTCACGAGTGCGGACATTGATACAGCGGCCTCTCTGTCCTATGTAAACCTTGCCACATGTTAATACTTGTTGTTGGGCTAGTTGGTAATACATCCTTCTGAAGGAACCAGCGCACAAAACACAACGGACAAGAAAAAGGTGGTACACGACGGACAGGAGCGCTGAACTTACAACTTTATTTCGGAAGTAAAGATGCAACGTATATATACAGCCATGTCAGGGAGGCGTGTCACACAGGGAAAGCAAGAACAAGTGAAATCTACAAGGTCATGATGAGACAAGCGGCACAAGCAAACCAAAAACCTTAACTAATATAACATGTGAAGGTGACCAGTTTCAATGGAGGCAAGAAAAACAACAGGGAAAAAACAAGGGAAAAAACGCCAGACCTCGTGAAGATGAAAATTGATACTGATAACAAAAACTGATAATTGGCTTTTGCCTTTTTGTTTTTATCGGTTTTTGTTATCAGTATCAATTTTCATCTTCACGAGGTCTGGCGTTTTTTCCCTTGTTTTTTTCCCTGTTGTTTTTCTTGCCTCCATTGAAACTGGTCACCTTCACATGTTATATTAGTTAAGGTTTTTGGTTTGCTTGTGCCGCTTGTCTCATCGTGACCTTGTAGATTTCACTTGTTCTTGCTTTCCCTGTGTGACACGCCTCCCTGACATGGCTGTATATATACGTTGCATCTTTACTTCCGAAATAAAGTTGTAAGTTCAGCGCTCCTGTCCGTCGTGTACCACCTTTTTCTTGTCCGTTGTGTTTTGTGCGCTGGTTCCTTCAGAAGACACATGTTAATGGTATCTGATACATTACGCCAACCTGGCAGTCCACATAGCGGTTATGTTTCACGCCGCACAAATTTTTCTTCTTGAAAAATGCCCTGTGTGCCCGCATCTCAAGACATGCTTCCAGAAAGAAGAAAAATTTGTGCGGCGTGAAACATAAGAACCGTTATGTGGACTGCCAGGTTGGCGTGATGTATCAGATACCATTAACATGTGGCAAGGTTTACATAGGACAGACAGGCCGCTGTATCAATGTCCGCACTCGTGAGCACGAAAGGTCAATCGAAAACAAGGAGTAGCGTCACTTGCCGTTACATTGCCTGGAACACAAATGCATGCCTCTCCTGACACAAGTAAAGATTCTACGCAAGTGCCGTAACGATAAAGCACGTGAACTTCTCGAGGCATATTTCATCAAAAAGAAAGGAAAAGATTGTATCAGTGACACATCAATCAAACTTTATAATAGAGAGACACGTTTCCTCGAAAACATGATGACCTGAATCCACATAGTGTTTTTATCTCGTTTTATATCCGCCCTATCAGCCTTGATGCCCTTTGTTGCCAGTGCTGACATGCTTATGTATAAATGTCGATTTCTTGAATAAACCTCAGTTGCTAGTTTGTGCCCGTCCCGTTTTCTTTCTTGTGATTGTCTCTTGTGATTGTCTCATGTGCGCATCCCATCTTTCTATATACGCTAAACGACAACCTCTGGCTTTTCCTTGATACGAGGACGTCAAGGAAAGGTAGACTGCCGTCCACCTCTTCTTCCAACGTGAACTGAATGGCGTCTTCCTGGCTGCTCAGGTGTGTCAGAAACTGGCTCACCGCGTCCTTGTGCATAATGCAAAAGCAGCCGTCGATGTAACGCAGGAAGATTTTGGGGGGACAGTTAAAGGAGGTTAATGCCCGTCGCTCCAATGACTCCATGGCGAGGTTAGCGGCCGTCACCGAAACAGAAGCACCGATGGCGGTCCCATGGACTTGCTTGTAGAAGTTTCCCCTAAAAGCAAAGTAGGTATTGCTCAGGCAGAAAGCAAGGAGCCGGCGCAGGTCCCGTGCTTCTATTGGCGATCTTTCCGGTTGAGAGGCATCGCTATCTAGCGCAGCGGTGCACACGTCGACAACCAAATCCCTCGGCACACTCGTGAACAGGGACTTCACGTCGAAAGACACCATCACGTCACTGTCTTCGATCAGGGTGTTGCGGGTCTTCTCAACAAAGTCGTATGAGCTGCGAACGTGACAATTCCCATGGCCAACAAGCGGGGAATGAACACGGTGCAAGAATTTGGAGAGGCTTTGCAGAGGGGAGCGGGTAAAATCCAGGATAGGTCGCATTGGAACTCCTGGTTTATGTATCATTGGCAAGCCATAAAATGCTGGCGCGGAACCATTATGGCATAGTAGCTTGTTTTATAGCGGTTTTTGGCCGTGCGGAACGAACTGAAATACATCGGCGAGAAGCTTCTGCAGTTCCCTCTCCAACTTGAGTGTAGGGTCCCTCTTGAGGCGGACGTACGTGTCACCGTCTTCCAGCAGAGGCAGCATCTTGCGCTTATAGTCAGACTTGTCCAAAAGAACTGTCGCGTTTCTTTTGTCTGCTGGCAAAATCACAATATCCTTGTTGTCACGGAGGCTCTTCATAGCGGAATGTTCCTCACAAGACAAAGTAGAACGGGAAGGTCCGCGATTCATGGCGTTGAGAACGCCTGCCACCCGTGTGCAGGGCCTCTACACGGCGAGTGTTTTCAACTTGGCTGATCGCATTCTCCAAAGCGCATACCAACTTCTTCCTATTCGGTGGAGCTCCTAGGTTGAAATTCAACCCCAAATTCAGAACAGACTCTTCAGCTCAGTTTGGCTTATACGATGAAAGGTTATGAACAGCGGGCTTCAAAACCATCGTCTGGCCTGTCTGGAGCTCGGATAGGAGCCTGCTTAACTTATTGTCATTAGCACGCTCACCTCTCTGGCGTTGACGTTCCATCTTCTGATTTGCGTGCAACTGAATACTGGTGAACTCATTAGGACATCTAGACGACGACGAGCAAAAAACGCTTCGTTCACCAGTGCGCGGACTTTTCCCTTGCAGTCCAAGATTCTTGCTTGCAGGAGCAGACGTTCCGCTTTGCCAACCACACTCAACCCAAAAAGCGTCGACACCGGTCTGTTGAGACGCAAGCAGTGGGGAACCACGGAGCGGGCTTTGCATCTTAGAGTAAAATTCAGGTGAGCCTTGAATGAGGCATACGGCAGTTAAGGCCAACATACTGACGAATCTTGGTGATGATTCCTTGGCCATGGGCCTGGCGAAGGTTGATGAAGTCGAGAGTGTGACGGAATCCCGTCTGGCCGGGGGGATACATTTCAAAAAACAGAGACGCCGAAAACAGAGACGACGCCGAACAGTGACGTGGTGTGCTCCAGTGTTGTAAGCGTATGTTAAAAAAGGTAGCACGGTGTCCCAGTTCTTATGGTTGGCCGCTATATACATGGACAACATGTTCATGAGGGTGCGGTTGGTGAGCTCCGTCAGGCCATTCGTTTGTGGACAGTAGGGCGACAAATGACGATGGTCACAGTTGCAGAGCCGTAGGAGTTCTTCCACAACATCGGCCGTGAACTGGCGGCCATGGTCGCTGATCACGACACGAGGACCTCCGGGGCGAAGGATCACCGAGTGTAGCAAAAAGAACGAGACATCTGCAAGTTTGGCGGACACAAGAGCAGCTGTCTCCACGTAGCGAGTGAAGTAGTCGACGCAAACAATAATCCAGCGTTGACCCGTGGTATACATGGGAAGCGGACCAAACAAGTCGACTCCGATCTTCCCAAATGAAGAGTCAGTTGGCAACAAGCCAACTGACTTGGTTGCAACAAGCCGGCAAGCGAGGCAGTGTGATGCTTAAAGCGTTGACATTGCATACAGCCTGCAACGTACTGCGGAGCAGTACTGCAACGTACCGCGGCCAGTAAAAGTGTTGCCGCGTACTGTGGAACGTACGAGAAAACCCTTGATGTCTGGCAGAAATATCGTCATGCATGGCATGCAGGACGACGCCAAGAAGACTGGCAGGGACAACCAAAAGCAGACGTGCACCCTCCAGGGAACAGTTTTATGCGAAACATACTAAAATAGCCCAACCCAGCTCCTCGAGCGCGGCGGTGTCGTTACCATTGACCTTTCGTGACCTCCATGTCATACCACGTGATGCGTGACGTCACAGCAGATGAAAAACGGGGGCCCAACTCGCGCCGTCGCGCGAGGCGTCGTGACCAAGGATGACCACGTGGTGCGTGACGTCACAGCAGATGAGAAACGGGGGCCCAGCTCGCGCCGTCGCGCGAGGCGTCGCGACCAAGGAGGACCACGTGATGCGAGACGTAACGACATAGGAGAAACGGGGCCCCAGCTCGCGCCGTCGCGCGACGCGTCGCGACCAATGTGTTTCCTGCTTCTGCCGCTAGGTGCGCTGTAGTGAACACGTGATGCTGGAGCGGCGGTATACAAGGGGGTGCGCCTGCCTCTGCTAGGCGTACACGGGATAGAGATGCCTCCTGGAGACAGGGCTGCTCGTTGGAATGAGAAGCACAAGTTGCGGCGTGCTACAGAGACTGATGAAGAGCGTGAAGAACGTCTAGCCAAGCGGCGTGCTCGATATGCAACTCTGCGACAATAGGCTTCGCATCTGGCTAGGCTTAACCTAAGCTAAGCCTCAGCCATTTTTTTTCTTAAAGAGCATGCTGTCCTATATGACGAACGGCGTTAAAGAAGCAGACGTACGGGCTTGATCAAACAACGTTTGAAGACTTGGATCCTTGTGTTGTTCTTGCTGAAAAGTCACAAGGCTGGGAAACTCGGTAGAGACAGAAAATGAACAGTCATCGAAGTCCTCTTCGCAACTTGCTGTGTCTCGTAGATGGAAACGGGACAAACAGTCGGTATCAGCATGATGGCGACCGCTCTTCTACGCCACAGTAAAGTCATATTCTTGGAGGCGTAAGGCCCAGCGAGCGAGTCGACCGGAACGCTCAGGCAGGCAAACAAGTCATTAAACCAGTGATGGTCTGTAACAATCTTGAAGTGACGTCCATGTAGATATGGTCGAAACTTTTGCACGGCAGAGACGACAGCGAGACACTCGACTTCCGTCACGGTGTAGTTGCCTTCCGATTTTTTCAAAGTGCGACTTGCGTATGTGCCCACGTGCTGGGCGCCGTTATGAAGGAGGGAAGTCAAGGGACGAGTGAGTAGGGCGAAACCTTGAATGAAGCGGCGGAAATAGTAGCAGAGGTCCATAAAGCTTCTAAGCTTCAAAGAACATGGCTGTGGGAACTCCCGTACGGCAGCCATCTTCTCTGGGTCTGGCCGGATACCACCCTTGTCGGCAAGAACCCAGAGGACAAGTGTTTGCCGTTCACCAAAGTGGCATTTCGTGGAGTTCAAGACCAGTCCAGCACTTGCGAAGCAAGCCAGCATCATACGTAGTCTTCCGTTATGCTCGCGAAATGTCTTTCTGTAAATGATCACATCGTCGAGGTAACACATGCAGACCTCCCACTTAAGCGATCGCAATATTTTGTCCATATATCGCTCAAAAGTAGCGGGGACATTGCATAACCCAAAGGGCATGACATTAAATTCACAGAGTCCATCGCCGCCGCGGTGGCTCAGTGGCTATGGTGCTCGGCTGCTGACCCAAAAGACGCGGGTTCGATCCCGGCCGCGGCGGCTGGAATTTCTTTGGAGGAGAAATTCTAGAGGCCCGTGTACTATGCGATGTTAGTGCACGTTAAAGAACCCCAGGTGGTCGAAATTTCCGGAGCCCTCCACTACGGCGTCTCTCATAGCCTTAGTCGCTTTGGGACGT
This sequence comes from Amblyomma mixtum, assembly GCF_055824585.1. Taxonomy (NCBI): domain Eukaryota; kingdom Metazoa; phylum Arthropoda; class Arachnida; order Ixodida; family Ixodidae; genus Amblyomma; species Amblyomma mixtum. The sequence continues at coordinate 17,816,110 of NC_143015.1, forward strand.
TAAACCCCATAAACCAACCAACCAACAGAGTCCATCGGGCGTAATAAAAGTTGTCTTCTCCCTGTCCGATGGATGCGTGGGGATTTGCCAATACCCAGAGTGGAGGTCAACCGACCAGAAGTACGACTCAGGTTGAAGACAGTCTATGGCATCACCAGTACGCGGGAGGGAGCGGGTAGACGTCCTTGGTGACTGCATTTAACCGGCGGTAGTCTATACAAAACGCCAAGAGTTTATCTTTCTTGCGCACCAGTATAACAAGAGCAGCCCATGGACCTGTTCTGCGCCTGGGAGCTCTTACGCGCCTCCGAGCGACTTCCTATTTTCCTGCGCTCCACGTGAGGCTCCAATTTGCTACCGTTGTGGTCGTCCTGGGCACATTTCCCGTTGCTGTCGGCGTCGCGGCCAACCATCTCGCTTCTTCGCACAATCGTCGGCCTGGCCGTCCTTGGCTTTCTGTGGTCCCCAGTCCTGGAACCCTCCTCGTGACTGGCAGCCATTCTAAGACCGACTCTTCCGCCCCGATTCTCCCGTTTCCGACCGCAGCCTCACACCACCGTCCCCGCGACGTGGGCGTTCACCATCGCCTCGTCGTCGTTCTTCCCCACCACCGCCGGAAAACTAGCTCCTGCGGCTGATAGGGGTGAGGTCGCGGAACAGTCGTCATGAACAATTCCTGTGCTTGTTCTCATGTTGAAGAACATAGTGTCTGTGTGTGTTGGCTTAAACACTCTTGCTTTAGTAGACACCGGTGCCGCTGTGTCGGTGATGAGCTTTTCTTTCTAAAAGCGCCTTGGACACAAAGTGATGTTTGCTTGGGACCAGAGTGCTAGTTTTCGTGGTGTTGGGGGTGAAACTTTGCGCCCTGTAGGCATCTGATTTGTGTCAGTCGCCATTGCTGGAGATTATTTGCGAGCCAAATTCGTCGTATTACGCTATGCCATGCATGATGTCAAATTAAGTATTGATTGTTTACATGAATGCGAGGCCACTTTGGATTGCAGAGCTGGAGAAATTTCTCTCCAGCGCAATATGCTGTCTACTTTTGTGCAGGATTCACGCGACTGCAGTGATGTCATGCAAGATGTGTTTTTAACATCCATGGCAGCAATGTTCGTTGCTGTTCATTCTTCGGACAACCGCACGGGCACCTGCCACTTGCTTGGTGAGCCAGATGTGCACAACGCCACGAAACAATGTTCTCGTGCTCCGGGCCATTGTCGCTGTTGTCGACGGTTGCGCCCAACTATGGGCAGTAAATGCTGCGTCAGAGCCTGTTTTGGTCCCACGGGGGCTTAAACTCGCTCGGTTTCATGATTGTGACATTCTTACTATCAGGTCTGTGGCTGAGTGCGAGCCTTCTAGTCGAGCAGCACACTTTTCCGTCAATATCATGCGCATGATCATGAAGTCGCTTCCGTCGTCCGAACGCCTCGCTTTACAGACTGTTCTTGCCCAGAATGCGTCGGTATTTGATTTCGCTCAGCCAGCCACTCCACCTTCGCTGCGAGTTTCTCGCACGCAGCATCATATCAACACCGGTACCGTTCATCCCATCATACATATTTACCGTGTGTCCCAGGCTTAACGAAAGCTTATCAACGAGCAAGTCGCTCGGAGGCGCGTAAGAGCTCCGAGGCGCAGTAGAGTGCTTTTCCTCGGAGCGGCGGGAGAACTGGTGCGTTAGTGGTTCAGAGACGCGACATTGGTCGGGACGAGTGCGTGGACCTGGGTAGGCTTGTCTGGCCCAGGAAACTTGGGGTTCAGTGAGTGGGGCCTGGAGCGAGCATGCGCTGTATAGGGGATCATCGGCGGGGCGCTGATACTGCTGGTTCAGCTCTTCGTGGATGATGCGTCGGACGAAGGAAGCTAGGGCGTCACTGCCAGCAAATTCAACGCTGGTGACGATGGGCACGTTGGACAGACGGCCAAACTTGGGGGAAATGCGGCGGGACTTTAGGGCCTCAAACTTCGGGCAATGACGAATGACGCCAGACGAAGTGGTAAGGACGCCCTTCGTGATCAAGAAATGATAGACGTCTTCGGCGATACTCTTCAGGAAGTGGCCGACTTTGTCGTCTTCAGTCATGGTGCAGTTAACAGTGGAGCACAGCTTTAGCGCTTCCTGATTGTACAAGTCTGATAGGTCGCTGCGCGGGATGGGCAAGTGTTTGTTCGGCTTTTCTTTTTCCACAGCGTGTCACCGAAACACTGCTTGAGCTCGACCACAAAACTCTCAAATGTAGCAAGTACGTCCCCATTGTTCTCGAACCATAAAAGTGTGGTGCCAGCACGAAAAAAACAGCGTTCATGAGCTGCATCGACTTGTCCGAGCGGTTATATTTGCTCACACGCTGGTAGTGCTTGAGCCAGTCCTCGATGTCCTTGTTCGCCGCGCCAGAAAACATAGCGGCTCGGGCAGAGGCGCCCAGACCCTGACCTGTTCGGAGCTGTCCCGGATGGATGGTGGACCTGGCTTAGACGTGCTGGCAGGCGGTGGATGGCTTCCGTTGCGGGTAGTCATAATGGAAAATGCCGGTGGTAGCTCGGCCATGCGTCGGCTGCTGCGAACGGAGAGAAGGTTCAGGACGCCAAAACCCCACCTCCACCAAGTGATACGAAGTTGCAAGGACGGGAACGAGTTTATTTACAAGCGGGTATCGGGAACATCCCTGAACGGTCAGCGTCCGGCGGGCTCCACCAGTCTTGCGCACCTCGAGTTCATCTTCTTTCCATTGCACTGGCGTCTGGCAGCGCCGCAGCGCGGCGTAACAATATCATTATTCTCAAAACGATGCCCGACGCAAGACGAAAGGCCTTTCACACTTACCTCCAATTAAGGCTGTTCTGTACTAGCTGCGACCACGTTGCCCTCGCAGATTTTTTAATCTGATCGACCCACCTATCTTCCACTCCGTGGTGCGTTTAACTTCTCATCGAATCCTTTCCGTTAGGCTATCAGATTTTAGCTTTCCTGCCTTCGCAGTCTGCGATCTGCAAGCGCCCGCATGTATTCTTGTAGACTTCTTGAATATCATTAAATCGCGTTTGTTGCTTATCAGTTCGAAAGCACAATTCTGATAGATAAACCCCAAGTAAGACCGTGCGATGTTTGTATATTTTCTGTGCTTGTGGACTTGTGCCAAGCGAAATAAATAAACAAAAATATATCACAGATATTCGCGATTTGGATTCGAACCCGCTGCGGCGCAAACCGATCATTTTTGTTGGAGAGCATTAGGCTATCTCCGCAGCAGAGCACGCCTCGTTTTAAATTGCAACACTCTCTCGCTCTGTGCATTGTACATTGATTTCTTCATAACATAATACTACTATCAAACTAATACTCGCGCATTTATCTACGTGACTGTAGTGAGAGAGAGATGTTCGCTGCATGCTTTTTCGTAGGCAACATTGAGGCAGAAACAAGGCACTAGAGCAATACACGTTGGCGTTGACAACATTGCCGCAGAAACGCGGCACTGGTACGCAGGCCGCCGGCGTACATTTGGTAAATTGGCATTCTCCTGAAGAACAGCGTCAACATGGACGAGGACAGAAGGAATACGCACAGACGGGTGCTGAATTTCGTGCTGTTCTTCAGGAAAATGCCACACCAACTCGCCCAAGCATCCGTTTTAAATTGGCATGGACGATGAAAAAGTTGAAGACGCGCATAACTGGCTCACTGGGTCAGTGGACACCTCATCGCACTTTCAGGTATGTGCGGTGATGTCCAACTGCACAAAACTGTTTTTTCAATAGTTTTCTGCTTAGCTCTGCTGAACTGGCAGCCATTTTTCCACTCTCCTCTGTTCCTGCCCCTTAACGCTGCACCTGTCGTTTTTCTCTCCATAGCTCACTGCGCAGTCAAGTTAAGTTCGCCTCTAAAGTAACTGGCTGTAGAAATAAAAAAATAGTAATTCTATCAAATCGGTGAAACACAAAGTAAACAACAGCATCGATGCTTGTTCTTCGATGTCTTGTTTAAAGCGACTCAAAAGGGAAATCGAACTGAAACATTAAGGTACGCTAGGCTGATAAATAACGCTTAAGTAACGTTGTCAGATATTTCCTGCACGAAATAGGGGCTGCACTTTTTAAATAACATTCAGAGCGGCTATCCGTTGAGCTAGTAAGCGAAAACAACTGAAAACAAAGCCGCTGTCCGAAAACCCCGATCAAAATGAGTTTCTTTGGAACATGCATGGACACACGACACCAACTTGCTGCCCTCCAATGAAACCGCATTTCTCACCCTTCATACCAATGCGGGCATTAGTGCTCGCGACGAGAGTGAACGACCCTGACGGCGTGTGGCTGGTAAGCGCTGCTCAGCGTGGCGCCCATGAGGGCCTCACGAAAGCCGATTGAGCAGTGGCGAGTGGGGCAGGCGACGCTTCACATGCTCGCATCACAGCATTCCTGCTCCGTCGAAACAGTGCGCTCGTGTAAGTAACTTGCCAGTGATGGCCGCCGAAGAATTCGTGTGACCAGGCGCACTTATTGGTTCTATCGATGGGTGGTAACCGTTCTTACAATTTCGCCCAATTTCTTGGCTCACAGGAGCCCTGTTATCACTAAAGATGGCAAACTTTGGAAACTTGAGACCCTAATCAAGCTAGTCTTAGTAATCACTTTTAAGGCGGAAGTCTTTAATGCTTCATCGTTGTAAGCAGCAGTTGTTGACAGAAATGTCACGATTTTAAATTGGACGAAGTGGTCGGGACGTCAGTGCACGAATTTCAAACGTGGCCAATTGTACTTTCGCTAGTAACCATTCAGCCAGTTAAAGGAATGGTATAGTGATGCTCCAAGTAAATAAACAAATCAAACCGAGTAGGCAATTGGTCGAGTTGGGGAATCGAACCGGGGTCTCCGGAGTGCGAGACGAGCACGCTTATTACTCCACCATGCCAGCTCGATGCTTTGGAATGAACAAAGGCGCGCCGACTGAATACAGTCTCTTCTTTCACTCCCATCTTCCTCCTTTCGGTTACGGCGAGGTTCAGGTGCCCACCGAGATATGCGACACAGATAAGTGTCTTTTTCTCAAAAATCAGTTTACCGACGAGCAAGGCGTAGAGCCAAAGGGGCGATGGCGTTCTGTGGACTCCCTGGCTGCGTTGCAAGACGTTGACGCGTTCCACTCTTAGAGGCGTAGCTTAACATCTTAACCATACATTAGTGACACAAGCAGCAGCACCGCCCTTAAGGCTTACGCCTCACCGTGCTTTAGGTCAACAAAGTGCCCCCCTGAATTTGAGTGTCCGTATAAGGAATAACTAATAATGCTCGTCAGCGTGCAGTCACTACTGTTTTTTTCGCAACAGCTAAAATACGCAGTGCAACTTTGAGATACGGATGAAGAAGAGACGGTACTTAAGAAAAGACGGTGTATTTTAGCGGTCATGAATTGCCAACTAGCTCGAGCAGCCACGCTTGCATGTTTCTGCACGCGGGAAAGCTCTTCTTTTTTGTGCAAAAATTTATCGCTGTGTTGGCTTCCTTTTGCAGAACATATCAGGTGGCCTCAAAATACCAAGGAAATGACATGTTTTCACAATCAGTGGGATGCTCCTACATCGCAATATTGCTCTTCTTGTATGCGGTGGAACAGCATTAGACACATTCTGATCGAAACCCGCAGCTCTAGTCTTACGTGCTTAAAGCTCCTTAAGTTTTGCCCCTGGAATGAGAAAAGATGATGGTGTCAGCAAAGCAAGCCTGACAACGCCAATGCAAAGAGGGCGGCGCCAGGTTTTTCATAATTTTGGTCACAGCGCAACAAGAACGGGACAGGAGACGAAAGAATGACACAAACAAGCGCTGACTATCAACTGGTTTTTATTGAAGAACGAAGGACGTATATATACAAACATTAAAACACTTATCAAGACAACCGAAGTTATCTGGAAGGCACGTGGGAGGTCAGATAACTCAATTCCCTCTCGGATAATGCAATGGAAGGGCTGCTGCTATACATCGTACCATTGTGGTGAATATAGAAGGCCTCCATTACCTCGCGTGTTAGCTTATCGCAGTGTCGAAGCAATAGGCGCGTGTTCTTGCAATCAGGAACGCATTTGCACTCCTCGCATCGAAACGCAGTCTGGGCAAGGGGGTCGCCTTTTGCTTTCCTTTCTGCGTAATCTTTCTCATGCTTGCATTGCCAGTTCCTGCTGTGGGCACCTGCGTGGGAAAAGGGATCATTTTTTCTTGTGTTGTCATGCTCCAATAGACGCTTATTGACATATACCTGCCAGTTTGGCCAATGCACATGGCACCGCATGGGAAAGGTACCTGATATACCACTCCCCACCTCCTAAAGTTTAGGCGCTTATACAAGTTACTTCAAACAGCCCTTTTACGTTTCTCAACGATATGATCATTCCCGTAAAATTAGAGAGTACCGTACCAGGACGAACTTGTTTGCAAATTCATTTTTTGTTAAAACAGTACAACAGTGGAACCGGCTTTCCGAAATGCAAGTGTGCTCTGCAAGTGAAGATGTATTTTTTGCCAATCTGTAACCCCCCTGCTATAACGCCTTCGGGCAAATGCGGGGTAACTCTTGAATAAGGAATAAAGAATAAAGAATTTAATGTCCTGGCCTTCTTTCAAGCAACGGACCACAGACTTGCAACTATTTAAGGCTAAGCACGCGGCACTTTTGCCGGTGTAGCGATCGCGTCTATTCGCTCGCCGCAAGACTGCAAAGCTCATTCTGGACGATTCGTGTTGATGTAAGTCTGCAGCAGGTGTCGGTGGAACTCGCGCCATGGTGTAAGGCGTCTTCTCGGTTCTCGTACTAGGTACGTGCGCTATCCTCCAAACTAAAGAAGTTGTTTCGAAGCTTGGTGGCGTCATCCCATTATATGAACGAGGCGAACCGTTCAGCATCGACAAGCCAGTCTTCGACGTCTTAGAGCAGACTTCCGTGCAATGGTTTGGGCAGTCGAGGATTCTGCGAGGTGTAGTAGGCCCCAGCTTGCTTGACTGATTGATGGGTGGGTGCCCCAGCAAACCCCGAAAGCCCGTGGTCGGGAGGAACGCCTCGTTTCTTCCTGCTAGCACGGTGCACAGGGCTGTCGACTAGTAAAGGACTGGAGCCTAGGGTATCCGTACGAGTATGGGACATGTGCAGGGATCTTTACCCAGCGCTTACACCGAGATATGTGACGGAAGACAGGGCGACAGGTCACTGACAGACAGAATACGGCAGCTAGTCAGCGCGATACACTTCAACGTCGTCAATTTCATGCACCACCTGAGAGGACCAGGCGGAACTATGCTTTCTAACCATCCTACCGCCAACTGCTACAGCGCAGTTTGTAACGATAGGTTTGAGCTAATCGTTCATTATTTGAACGCAAGAGGTTGACATCCTCAGTCAGAGCCGATCAAGAGTTGTATAGCCAGATCCTGAATTCCTCTGCATTCTTTCTTGCTGCTAACTGTTTGATAAGCTTTCGCTTTGCTAGTTCCTTCCATTCCTTCTTCATGTCTAGGCTAAATCCATACCTTAACATCCTGTGTCCTGTAAAACACAGCTCTCCGAGAACCTCTGCATCTTGCACGATGCCAGGGTGAACGCAAAGTATGAAGTATATTCTACTGTTAATTTCCCCCTTGGGGCTCTTCCACGTCCATTTCCTGTTCTGCCATTTTCGGAAGAAGGTATTCAAGATCCGGGAATTCTACGTGCTAACTCTGCAAATAACATTGCCCTACTATTTCTGGAGCCTCATGCTTGCATTGCCAGTTCCTGTTGTGGGCACCTGCGTGGGAAAAGGGATCATTTTTTCTTGTGTTGTCATGCTCCAATAGACGCTTATTGACACACCTGCCAGTTTGGCTAATGCACATGGCACCGCATGAGAAGGCGACCTCGTATACTACTCCCCACCTACTAAAGTTTAGGCGCGTATACAAGAATTTCAAGTCCTGGCCTTCTTTCAAGCAACAGACTTGCAACTATTTAAGGTTAAGCACGCGGCACTTTTGCCGGTGTAGTGATCGCGTCTATTCGCTCACCGCATGTGATGCTGAGAAATAGACGTTTGATCCCATTTAAGCCTGGTTTAAATTTTTTTTGGCGCGACAGGGAGTGTGCGCAGGGTCTGGAGCTGATCGCCCGACATCCTGCGCTCACGAGGAAGGTCGTCGAAGTGGCGTCTGTTAGCCAACCGGACGCTGCCGTCCTCCTGCGGGAAGCTGTGAAAAGCTTGGAGGGTCTGCACGACTTCATGCGCCTGGCCGGCGTCGTCAGGGAGCGGGTTGTGTGCGACTCAAGCGCGGAGAGGCGCCTGCAGCTGGTCGACCTCGACGAACAGTGCTGGAGCAGAGTCAGGCGTTACCTGACCTTCGGGGATATCAGAGGCTCTGTCATTGCAGTCTCGGATCGCTAAAAGTTAAAGCGTGAAACTTCGGCGCGAGTGTCGTTATATTAGAGTTCGTGTACACATTGGCACTGGTTACGGTCCATGTTAACAATATCTTCGTGCAGTGGCACGCTAAGTTATGACTGAATAACCAAACAAAAAATTGTAACCATATTTTGTCGAGAGTAGGTGAAAGCATTAAATGGAATGCCGGGAGAGTGTGGCACATCCAGGACGGGAACATCCCGTTGACGTTTTCGAGTGATCCGTGCCCTTCAGCTGGTTCGATGGGCAGAAAGGCAGGGTTCCTGGCCCCGGAGTCGTGCGGTAGCGTTCATTCAAGCACAGAAAACGAAGGCCCTTAGCCACGGACTGTTAAGCAGCGGTAAGGAGTGTCCTTTGACACTCCTTTTATTGACGCGCCTCCCCTGATCTTTCGTTAAAGGAAATCTGGGCTGCACACTACCATATCCTCGACGGCAAGAACCCCGTGTCACCAATCGTCGGCACGCGAATTGGCCCGGCGCAGCAGCTTGCGAAGGGTTCGCAGAGATAACACGAAGAAGGGCAGCATTCAGAAGAAAAATTTTTGAAGTGCGCTTCGTGCTTACCCAGAGGTTTGGCTTCAGCTTGCCGTCAGGGTCAAGGTTATGTTCGGGCTCAAACTCATCGGGAATGCCACACGATGTTCTCTCTGAGTTTTATTCGCGTGAAAGTGGTAACTAAGCAGCGATATGTGGTTTAGAAAAATGATGTTGAAAGGAATGTTGCGATATGCTTTTGAGAGTTTACAGATTAGGGCTTGGGAGATGATACCGAGTCGTGTGTGAGAGGAAAGATTTCAATAAAAATCCTTCATTGATGTGGAATTAAGCCTTTGTTACGAGAGAGGCCTTGAGGTACGTGCAATGACAAATGTCGGGGCGTTTATGGAGCTCGCGCAATTTAGACGCATGTTTCTGAAGCATTAGTCCGTTGCATGCGGGCTGCTTTTCAGGAGCGTTAGTCGGAGTGCTTGTTTACTTACCGGCACGCCACTTGGCCGGTTCTCCTGTCTCCGTCCCGCTCGCCATTGCCGGTTGCCAGACGACGCGTGAACACCGCCTGTGCTGCGCATGTCTGGTCAAAAAGTGAGCGACGGGCCTTGACCCCCGCGGCACAATCTGCATATATATTTACCCGCCGCAGTGGCCTAGTAGTTATTGCACTCGGCTGATGATGATTATTAAGCCGTTTCAATCTCTGCCGCGACTTGGAGGCGCAACGCGGCCGTCAGTGCAGGAAAGATTGAGCACCGAGATTTTGCGGTTTTCTAAAGATCTGCAAGCTACCCATTGCTAAATTTCCCGCTTTTCCTTCGAACGCTAGCCGACTACCTCCACCGAGTGCCTTTCCCCCTGACATATTCAACTCAGCTATTTTTTCGAACGGCTTTACCACTTAGAGCTGATCACGGACGAGTGCAGGGCGATTTTCTATGTGATTTCGCTATACTAAGTCATTGCTGCGCCTCTCGCCATCGCCTGCAGCGAAACATGCCCTCGACGCAGAGGTTGACCTTAGCTCTAGACCAAATCTGGGCACTTATGAACTCTGCCGGCTTTCACATTTCAGCTACATTAGTATAGAGTGGCCAGTAAAATAATTACAAGTGACTAATGACCGCTTGCGCGAAATACGAACGCGCGGCGCTGTGGCTGAAGAACATGCGGATAAGGATTGCGACATGTTATACCAGTTCTTGGGGTCAAAGGGAGCTCAGCAGATTGCCTGTGCTGCAAAGAATTCTGTTTTTATTTTCAGTTGATGAAAGCCTTGCTTCCGATGCTGACCTGCCAAGCTTCATTTATTTTTATTTATTTGCACAATACTGCAGACCCTAAGATGGGTCAAAGCAGGAGGAGTGAAAGGAACACATCAAATTACATGTCAGAAAGCTAGCAATGTGGGTAATAGGAAAGAGTAAAAACCAAGGAGCAACAACACAGCAACTGTCAATAAGTAGTTTTCTCAATCGCACTGATGCTGTTTAGTACTTTAGGCGGGAGTTCATTGAACTGAGTGTTCTTGCGAGGAAAAAACGAGTATTGGAAAGCATTGACTCTAGCTCTGTACGGCGTTAGAGATTCCCTTTGACGATGTCTTGCTATTCGCGTTAAGAGCGGCTAAATGAATGAATCAGGGCTCATGAAGAGTTTGTATGCTTTGAGTAAGAAAAGAAATTTCGATCTTTGAGTTTTTCTTTGCCTTCCAATGATTATGTTGTGTAGAACCTTCAAAGTGGTTGGAGAGTCACTGGAACGGTACTACCTAAATATGAATAGAACAGCGATCCGAGTACCTTGCAACAAGTGCCGAGTTAAGCAAGCGGGCACAAATCCCCTGTGCTCCAGGAGTCAGCGAGGCTGTGACCAGGATTTTAGAGGACTACAGTGCCCATATTGACGACGTCTCTTCAAGTAAACTAAACCGAAAATTTGCTAGAGTAAAAGACCCGGTCGAACGCAGCATATATCCCGCAGCTGTACATAAAATATCCTGCAATGAATCGGCCAATCAGGCAGTTCCATTAAGCGCTTGAAGCAACAACAGGATGACTTCGCCAGCGGCCATACGAGAAAATGCTTTGGTTGACACTGTCATGCGACACATACCATCGATTGGGCCAATGACTCAGTCATCGCGACGGCGAAGTATCATCGCGCCTACTTCTGGTATCACTACGCCTTCAAACAACACGACATGTTTTGAACCGGACGCTGGGCAGCCTTCCTAAGATTTAGGCACTCTCATTACGCCAGCTTTGCCGCGCACTGCTTTGCCGCGCACCGCCTTCTTCAATCCGCGGCGTTGTGGGCAACGGACCCGTGTGGGCCCCAAAACGTCAAATTGCTTTTTTTTTTGTAAATTTGCCAAGTGCTTTTCTTTTTGATATTTGGTTTCCACTTCTACAGACTGGATTCCGTGAAAAATTCGACTACATCAGCAAGTCATCAATGAGTACGTGCATGATATGCTTCACCGCGGTGTCCGACAGCCATGCCAGAGCACTCGGACCTCTTGTGTGGATATAGATCAGAAGGACAGATGTCTACAATTCTGGGTTGATTACCACCGGCTGAGCAAGATTAGACGGAACAATATAATCCCCGACGGAACGATGCCCTCGACTGCTTCCACGGAGCGGAATTCTTTTCATCTCTCTACCTACGCTCCAGCTACTGGCAGGTGCCAACGTTTCCTGTTGGCCGGTAAAGGACATATTTCTTCACCCCAGATGGCCTGTACGGATTTATCGCTTTTCGGTTCGCCTTATACAAATCTCCAGACATAATTGAGCGCATGATGGACCCGGTACTGAGTGCGCTCGAGTGGCAAACAACGCACCTGCGTTTTCTGGAGACGGCGCCGTTCTCTTTTCTGACGACCCCCCCCCCCCCCCCCCCCCCCAATCAGGCCCACTTTGAGCGCGTACTGGAATACTGGAATGTCTCACCGCCGCTAGCTTGCTATTGACCGTGAATATTTGCTTCTTCGCTGCCGTGAAGCTGACTACATTAGACCACGTGTTTCCCGAGGACGGCATTCTCTTACGATACTGCCATACCTCGCGCCGTTACCGACTAATATGAACCAAACACCCTCAAATAATTATGTAGGTTTGCTTCTGTCTGCTTCCTATTTTCATCAGCACCGACTTCACCGCTTGTCACCCGCGTGCGATATTGCCTACACAACCCTCCACCGTCTTTTTGTGTCTTACACCCTTGCGTGTTCCTGTTACGTCTATTGCGTCTTACACTCTTGTGTCTTAGACTCCGATGCAGCCGTGGTGCCAGAGGTGGTGGGCATTTTACCTCTATGGGCTACTTCTCACCGCTCAGAATGGACTCTGCTGGGTCATCCAAGAAGCCAACAACCTCATTCACTAGGCTAAAATTTTTCCGTTGCCATCCGCCTCAGCACAAGAAGTAGCGAGTTTCATGTTCACAATCCGTTACTCCGCTATAGTGCCCCCAAAACACTGCTGAGCGACTGGGAAAGTTTTTCACATGGAAACATTAGAAGCACTGTTCAGCCATTCCGCGTTGTTCACTTCTCGACCACGGCCTCCCACCATCAGACGAACGATGTGACTGTACATTGTAAACAAACCTTCAGTGATATTTTCGCCGTGTACAATGCCTCTGGGCATTCCAAACGGGACCGGAATCTACCGTTTATGGCCTACGCCCAGAACACTGCCATGCAGAGCTAAACTGAAACTTTTGCTTTTTCATTTAGGATGAGAGGCCAGCTGTACCATGAGTACCGTAATCCAACGTACCCTTGACGTCCCCAAATCTACGGCCCTTTTAAAAGCCGCCACAGACGTAGAAGAATGCCGCCAAATTGTGCGATCATTTACAACAAAGAACCACTGCCCCCCCAAAAACACCTTTGCTACGCTTCCTAACCTGCTCCGTCGTACGTCCGGTTCCCTCGTGAGGCTCTGGTCGCTCCCTCCGGCTCTGGGCTGAGGGACAAAACTTTTTCCAATTACCACGGCCCATACCAAGAGTTCCGCCACATCCTCTTCTCAGCTATGTTTTTGCTCCGTCGTGGCGGCCGCGACACTGCGCACGCCGAACACCTCAAGGCGTATTACGATACAGGGGTGGTACCTGTTCCCTAACTCGGCGGAGCACCTCATTTTTCGTCGGAGAGTGGTAGAGTGCATGACAAGCACAAGAGGTTGGATTTGAAGACGCCGACGACAACCCAGAAGCGCGAGGTTCACCAGCAGAAAGAACGCCAGACTAGCATGTTTACGCATCCGATTCCTCTGACTATAAGAACTAAAACTCTTCTCATACTATCATTGTTACTATTGCGCCGATTCATGCGAAGAGAAGATCCCGGCCAGTTGGTACATAGGCGAAAAACCAATCAAAACGACGAGGGAGAAGAAGGTGGAATGCACCAACAGCTACTGGGGTAAGAACTGCGCTTTATTGAAAAGGGTACCTACCTAGTAACGCTCACAGGACATGCGCAGCAAAACCAAACCCGTTATCGGACAATGACATGAGACGGATAAGCAGCACAACTATATCGCCCGGGCGCCAAAAAAGCAAGTTCTTTTTCGAGCAGGCGTACTGAAGTTGTGGTAATGCATTCTGCACCATGCAACCTCATGTAGTAGGCTTCGAACATTTCGCGTTTTTTTTTCCCTTGCCTCTGCCAAGAATGCTTACGCTAACAAAGCGGGTAGCATCCAAACACACGAAAAGGGTAGGTGGGGCAAGTTTTTTCCGTCAGCTGAATCCAATCAGTTGTGGTGTTTGCGCAGCTAGTCGTTGATGCACCGGCCAATTTAGCCGATGTCAACCTCTTCGCATTTGAGGGGAAATTTATACACCACGCCTGTGGAATATTTTGCGAAAACATCTCCATGCTTCGTCGTACAGCTAGCAATTCTCAATTTGCCTCGTCACATACGCGAGCACAGGCCCGAGAGCTTGCAGGGAGCAGAGAATTCAGCGTTAACTCCCTGCTTAACAGCAACTTTCTTAATGTCGCGGGATAGCCCGCGCACGTAGGGCATAACTTGTAATCTTTTTTTTTCATCAGCAACAACATCAGCCAGCCTTGCATTCTCATTCTTTTTCTTAATACTCTGAAGCAGGGATTCGGCAGCTGCTTTCAGGTGGACTCTTGGAAACCCCGCTGGCTCCAAATGAAGTTGTTTCTCAAAGCTGCTTTCGAAAGCATCGTTGCAGTTATTTTTTTCAGATCATTGCGGAAACTATTCACAGTCTTTGTGCGGATGGTAAAGGCAACAATACCTTCTTGCTCCTAGCTGAAAACATCCAGCGTATATGGCCACCGTCATAAAATCTAAATTTTATGCAGACAAATTTTAAATTTTCTTTTTTCCCTCTAACCGTTGAAATTTGGAATGGATTGGACGGCTCACTTCGTTCATTGCCAATTGAAGAGTTTTTTGTTCAGTTGCCTGACAATTTGACCCGTTGATCTGTTTTTAATATTTCTGTGTTATCTAATTCTATGCTACCCATGTTATTTGTTTTTACTCATGTATTCACCCACTCCTGCTATGTCTCTCCTCAGAGACAGCAGTATTTATAAATAAATAAAATAAATAAAAAGGTTAGCTGAAGGCCTAAGAAAGTTAAGGAATGGTGGCTAGGAAGTTCATTGGTGTGGAGTGCTAAAAGCAGCTTCGAAAGCATGTAAATATCTTCTGCAACTATAGCCAGATAGTCATTAGGTGAAAGCCATATAAATTTCCAAGAAATGCCCAACATCATCAGCCTCACTACAACCACTGCAGGGTAAAAGACTCTCCCATATCTCTCCAAATAACCCTGTCCTTTGCTAGTTGTGGCCACCGTAGCCCCGCAAACTTCTTAATCTCATCCGCTCACCTAACTTTCTGCCGTCCACTGCTACGTCTGCCTTCTCTTGGAATCCACTGCATTACCCTTAAGGAAAAGCGGTTATCATACCTTCGCATTACATGCCCTGCCCAAACCCATTGCTTCCTCTAGATTTCAACTAGGATGTCATTAATTGGCGTTTGTTCCCTCACCCACTTCGCCCGCTTCCGATCTCTTCACGTTACACCTATCATTTTTCTTTCCATAGATCGCTGCGTTGTCCTTAACTTAAGCTGAATCCTCTTTGTTAGCCTCCACGTTTCTGCCCCATGGGTGAGGACCTCTAAGATACAGCTGTTGCAGACTTTTCTCTTCAGGGATATTGGCAAACTGCCATTCATGATCTGAGAGAACGTGCAATATGCGCTCCACCCCATTCTCGTTATTTCCCTCTCATAATCCGTATCAGCGGTCAGTGCCTGCCCTAAGTATACATATTCTCTCACTACTTCCAGTACCTCGCTAGCAATTGCGAACTGCTGTTCCCATGCTAGACTGTTGAACATTGCTTTGGTTTTACGCGTAATAATTTCTCTAGAGGATGCTCTAGAATATATCCTCAATATCGATCGAAAAAGCTGCAGTGGCTCCCCGGATGCCCGTGGCTAGCTCTTCTAGCACCTCTGCCGAACTCGCCACGTCAGGGATCGAAGAAGAAATTGACCCAGTAGTTTCTGCCCATAACCTGCCTGCTTAACAGAGGCTTGCAACGGGGAAACCGCCTAGTGAGTTTTTTCACAAAATAACACCTGTAGGCTGTTTCCGTTGGATTTCTTATCCAAGCTATCTTTTAGGCGCTTACAGCTTCCGCCCTCAGCTTACAGGGCTTCGTTTTGTTAGGTGCGAAGGTGTGCGCTATGGCAGCACCTGTCTTTTCCCTGACGTGCTTGTCGCAAGAAACACGAAACCACCCTCCTTGTCTGCATGCAGAAGTGTCAAGTCATTTCCACGATTTCTACGACAACCAGAACTAAACTTCTTCTGATACTACTATTATTAATATTGTGCAAATGTGGTTTCTAATGACGCTGATGCTGGTGTAAGGGAGAATGGAGGATTTTTGGGGGTGCGAAAAAGAATGGCACACGAAAGAAAACCAGAATATTTAACTTTACCGGCACGGTGGCTGGGTGGCTATGGTGCTTGGCTGCTGACCCGAAAGACGCAAGTTCCGTGACGGACACGGCGGTAGCATTTCTATTGAGGAGAACCGCTAGACCCTTGTACCGTGCGGTGTCAGTGCACGTTAAAGAACCCCAGCTGGTCGAAATTATTCGAAGATTATACGGCGTCGCTGATAGCCTGAGTCCAATTGGAACGTTAAGCCCAACTGAATCCAAAATTGCATAATATTTACTTTATCATGACACGAATTATCTATCAAAACAGTTCTAGGGATTTTTTTTTATTTCGCGTCGTCGCACGCGGCAGTCGCCTGTATTGTCTCAATGTCTATGGGAACATGCACGTATCAGCTGGCAGTATTTCCAGGCACCTGGATGGCGAGGAAGTCTCTTAAGTTAGCTCAAGCTGGACACACGTAAAGGGGTACAACACCTGCCGTGTAACGCGTCGAGACCTTATGCGTAATGCCTTCTAATCAGTGGTAGCATTAGAGAAGGAGCTCAGGCTGGACACAAGTTAGTGGATACAATGGCAGCAGTGTAACGCATCGCAGCACATGCGCAAGGTGGCTAGCAGCTGGTGGTATTAGGAGCTGAATTATAGTGATCATTAGCCTCACTTCGTCCGATACACGATAGAGGGCTCTCCCTAATCTCACCAACTAACAGTGTACCAACACGCCCAATTTTCCACGTTAACAGTGTCCTGTGTCAGTTGCGGCCACCTTATCCCGCAAACTTCTCAATCTCTTCCGCCCACCTAACTTTCTGCCGCTCACTGCTAATCTTTCGTTCTGTTTGTACCCAGCCCGTAACCCTTAACGACCATAGTTTATCTTGCCTTCGCATTATAAGACATGCCGAAGGCCATTTCTTATCGATATCGACTAGGATGTCTCTAACCCGAGTTTGTTCTCTGACCCACTCTGCCTACTTCGTGTCTCCTATGATTACGCCTGTCACGTCTTTTTGTATAGCTCGCTGCGTTCTCAGGGAATTAAGTTAAACCTTTTTGTAGCCTCCACAGCTCTCCTCAATAGGCGAGTACCGGTAAGGTACAGCTGTTGTATACACTCCTCTTGAGGGATATTCGCAAACAGCCATTCATGATTTTAAAGAAGCTGCCGAATGTGCTCCAACCAATTCACAATCTTCCAGTAATATGACTCTCATGATCAGGATATGATGTGCACTACCTGCCCTAAGCAGACGTGTACTCTTAGCACTCCCACGCCTCGCTCCCAATCTTAAATTGCTGTTCCTTCGGAGACAGTTCAACATTAGATTTGTTTTCGGTGTATTAATTTTTAAACCCACTGTTCTGCTCTGCCGGTCTATCATTGATCATGATTTGCAATTCATCACACGAGTGGCTTTGAAGGCAATGTCATCAGCAAATCGCCGATTACTGAAGTATTCCTCATTAACTTCTTACAACACCGGTCCCCAGTCCATACTTCTGTACACCTCGTGTAAAAATGCGGTTAATAGCACTGGAGAGATCATGTCTTCCTGTGTGAGACCCGTCATTCGTATAATTTTATTGATGGCATTACCGTGAAGTACGGTGGTTGTGCAGCCGTTATTCATATCTTGCATCATTTTGACATAAGGCACAAGTGCTCCAAGATTCCGTAACGCCTACATGACTGCTGAGGTTTCGAATGAGTGTCATGCTTTATCTGTGGAGGCCATATAGGGGTTCGTTACATTCTGCCCACTTCTTTGTCACTGGATTCAGTGAACTTGGTTTCTGTCGAGTAGCCTCTGTAAACGCCTGCCTGAGAATCTGGTTAATTCAAGTCTAATGTTGTCCTGAGTTTTTAAGTGGCTAAGGAAACAAAGTGGTAAAGCAACAACAGTACTCTGATCAGGATGTAATTTTTCAAGTCCATTACGTATCGATTCTTACGGTTTAAAAGATTTTAGCTTTCCTCTAATTTTGCGATGGACTCGAGCTCATAAGCCATGGCGTATACAGCATCGATAATTTTTCTAGCACAATATCCGAACCGCCGTTCAAAAGATCTGCTGTTAGATTATTTTCACCACTTGCTTCCCACCTTTGCACTGGTGTTAAGGCTTTCATTACTGCCTGTTTCTATATTGGCGAGAGATATAGATAAAGGAATTTTAATGAGAGGAAAAGGAGGAGAGGGCAGCCGGTGGTAACATGACCCAGGCCTGCTACTCCACAGTGGGGAAAGGGAAGGGGAGGAAAGGAAAATACAATGAGTTTCATGGGTGATGTCCGCGCGCGCACGCACGCACGCACGCACGCACGCACGCACGCGCGCACACACACACACACACACACACACACACACACACACACACACACACACACACACACACACACACACACACACACACACACACACACACACACACACACACACACACACACACACACACACACACACACACACACACACACACACACACACACACACACACACACACACACACACACACACACACACACACACACACACACACACACACACACACACACACACACACACACACACACACACACACACACACACACACACACACACACACACACACACACACACACACACACACACACACACACACACACACACACACACACACACACACACACACACACACACACACACACACACACACACACACACACACACACACACACACACACACACACACACACACACACACACACACACACACACACACACACACACACACACACACACACACACACACACACACACACACACACACACACACACACACACACACACACACACACACACACACACACACACACACACACACACACACACACACACACACACACACACACACACACACACACACACACACACACACACACACACACACACACACACACACACACACACACACACACACACACACACACACACACACACACACACACACACACACACACACACACACACACACACGCACACGCACGCACACGCACACGCACACGCACACGCACACGCGCGCGCGCGCACGCACACGCACACGCGCGCACACACTGACTTGCACTCTCATCGCGGTGAGGAGACGCACGTGAAGCTTATGTCTAACACACACAACGATATATGTCACCAACACATACCGGCTCCATGAAAAAACAAATTGAAACCGTGTAAACTGTTTAAACTGTAGGTAGTACATTGCAGTGGGCCACTGCCACTCTCATTAACATTCTGATTACATATTGCGCTGTATGGATGTGTGTAGAACACTTCGGTTGCGCTATCTTATCCGTACTGCTTATGAGAATGTCCGCTTACTCTCTTAGCGCATACATCTCATGTTTAGCAACGCCTGACTTTCCCTTCACCACTTTTACACTACCTGCGTTCTTTAGAGCATGCTCAATTCTCTCCATAATAAACTTCTTTTGTCACCTTCATTTTTCAGTAGCTTTGATGGCTCTGCGTGCTCCGATCTGTCTGTGTTTTCACGCTTTCATGGATGTGCTTTCGCTTCCATGCTTTGGCATTTAATAATCAGAGCTTTCGTATCTTGAGTGTTCGTTACTACTGTCACGGAAGATAGGGCGACAGGTCACAGACAGACGGAATACGGCAGCTAGCTAGCGCAATACACTTCAACGTCCTCACTTTCATGCGCCACCTGAGAACACCAGGTGGCATTGCTGTCCCTCCGCAAAAAACAAAAATATAAAATTGGGCCTGGAGCACGTGCGATAGAATGGAAACGAAAAGATCAGCACAAGAACAGAAAAATGTACAAGGTAGGTGGGCGAAGGTGTCCCACGCGACAACTAGTAGAACGCAGAGCGTACTGAACATTATTGCGTGAAGTACGCTTTCATGCGGACTATTTGCACGACCTATGGCCGGGGTGGGCAACGCTCAGCCTGCATATTTACGTCTGAAATAACTTCGTCGGTCATTTCTATGACATGGCGAAAAACTCTGTAGGGTCCAAATTTGCGGCATATCATTTTTTCAGAGAAGCCTGGGCGGCATACCGTGGTCCACACCCAAACTTCGTCACCTGGAAGGTATGTGACGTGCCGTAGACGGAGGTTGTATCGGCGCGCATCCGTGCCATGCTGCCACTGAATGTGAATAAGGGCCAGTTGACGTGCTTCCTCGGTGCGCCGAGCGAACTGCTCGGCGTCTGGCGTGAGCGGTTGGTCATCAGTGCAGCACGGATTCATGGCATCGAGAATCGTCTGAGCGTCACGTCCATAGACCAGGAGAAATGGTGTAAAGTGGATTGTCTCATGGGTGGCCATGTTTTAGGCGTATGTTTAACAGAGTACACTGTGGGGCCAGTTGGTCATACATCATCTGAACGAAAAAAACGTAACGTTGAAACAGGGCACAGAAAGATGAGGACAGGACGGGGTTACAACTTACAGCTGAATGAAATCGATCAACGAAAGACACATCCCTTCTCGAGCAAAGACACGCATGCGCAAACTTGAAAGAATAGCAAAAATTGTGATAATCTAGAAAAATCCGTTAAAAGAAAAAGAGACGAAAAGGGGAGGAATAGCCACCGCTCATGAAGACTGCTGTACAAACATTAAGTGCGTCTTAGAAAACTTTCTTTTTGCTCTAGGTAAATAGATGGTGTGCTAATGCACGTGTCACTACGGCGTTGTGATATTTCATGAGCTTCCAAGATTTCCCTCGCCAATTGATCTTTACCCCTTCCTAAGATCTTCGTGCGGTTCAAAGAGAGAAAGCAACCTGTGCAGCTCTTGCAATGCTTTGGCAAGTCATGCTTTGGCATGTCTTTGGCGCCGACCTGAGACATGCGGCTGCAATGTCTCGCCCCTCAAGACATGTCCGCACAAATTTCGTAGTAGTTTTGACAACCATGTTCAAAGACTTAAAGAACCAGGCTTAATTGGCGATGTTCTTGTGGCTGTCGCAGAAACTCTAAAGAAAAATTTACAGAAAGAAAGAGAACACATCCAGTTACCTAAGATAAAGGTACCGGGACAACAAAAAAGGAAGTTTGAAGTTATGCCCTATGTATACAGGCTCTCGCACAACTTGAAGAGAGTGGCAGCAAAATTTGGTATTGATGTGGTATTTTCAGCTCCCCTCAAGCTTGCAAAGCTTTACGTTCTGGCAGATCATGAGAGCGTCAAGAATTCAAGATGTAGCACAAACCACCAGCCGCACGTCTTATGTGCCACAGATATTGTTTATCAGATCCCTCTCCGCTGCGCAAGTGTGTACATTGGGCAGACGGGCTGATGCCTAAACGTGAAGCTGATTGAACATGCATCTTCACTTCGTCAGCAAACTGATGAGCACTTGCCAAAGCATTGCAAGAGCTGCACAGGTTGCTTCCTCTCTTTAAACCGCACAAAGGTCTGAGGAAGGGGTAAAGATCAATTGGCGAGGGAAATCTTGGAAGCTCATGAAATATCACAACGCACTAGTGACGCGTGCTTTAGCACACCATCTATTTACCTAATGGAAAAAGAAAGTTTCTAAGACGCACTTAATGTTTGTACAACAGTCTTCATGAGCTGTGGCTATTCCTCCTCCTTTCGTCTCTTTTTCTTTTACCGGATTTCTCTAGATTATCAAAGTTTTACCATTTCAAGTTTTCGCATGCTTGTCTTTGCTCGAAAAGGGATGTTTCTTTCATTGATCGATTTCATTCAGTTGTAAGTTGTAGCCTTGTCCTGTCCTCATCTTTCTGTGTCCTGTTTCAACGCTACGTTTTTATGTTCAGATTAGGCGTATGTGACCTACGGGAGAATCTCGTCCCAGGTTCTGGGCTGCCAGTCTAATTACATTGCGATCATGTCGGCGAGAGTTCTATTCAGTCCCTCTGTGAGCCCGTTCGTCTGTGCGTGATAGACACTGGTTTTGCGATGGCGCGTGAGACTGAGCTCAAACACGTCGCGCATGAGCTGTGCAATAAACGCCTTACCTCGATCAGTGATTACATGGGATGGTTTGCCATGACGCTACTCGATGTGCTGCATAAAAGGCTGGGCGATCTCGGATGACATGCCACGCTGCAGCGCCTTAGTTTCCGCGTACCTTGTTAATAGTCGGTCGCGACTGTGATCCATTTATGACCCGCCGATGAAGGAGGAAATGGGCCCACACGATCGATGTCCACTTGGTCAAACCGGATCCGAGGCGGTTCAATAGGTGTGAGCAAACCCGCCGGCTTGAGATGAGGCGCCTTACGACGTTGGCACTCGCGTCAGCCTCTGACGTAACATTGGACGGCGTGAGATAGTTTGGGCCATTAATACGCTTGGCGCACGCATGCAAGTGTGCGTGCAAAGCCCATGTGGCCGGAGGTGGGGCTCATCGTGACAAGCAAAAAGGATATCGCGGCGGAGATCTGCCGGCACGACGAGGAGGTGCGCTTGGTCAACAGTGCTGGAGTTTTTTTTAAACAAAATGCCGTTCCGGAGGCAGAAGGCCGGCAGGTTCCGAGAAAATTGTGGAGACACATCAGAAGCTCGGCCCTCCATATAATCAATGATAGGGCGCAGGTCTGGGTCTGCTGGCTGACGGATCATTAATCTAAGTCGCTGACAACTTGAAGAAAACCACTCTCGTCCGTCCGCCATACTCTCATCGACTAACCCTACAGGGGCGCGAGAGAGTGCGTCAGCGTCTTCGCGCTTCTGGTCAGATTTATGCACAATAGTGTATTCTAATTCTTGCAGGCGGAGGCTCCATCGGGCTAGGATTGGCCAGCCAGCACAAACAATTCTGATGGGTAATCACTTGGAACGAGTGGTTGTGGAGGTAAGGAGGAAATTTCACGGTTGCCCACACAACCACCAGGCATTCCTTTTTCGCAGTCGAATAGTTCTTTCAGCGCGAGACAGCGTGTGGCTTGCATACGGGATGACAGTTTCCGAGCCACCTTGGTTTTGGACAAGTACGGTGCTGAGGCCGATGTTGCTGGCGTCGGTGTGGACTTTGGTGTCAGCCTCTTCCCCAAAGTGCGCAAGAAAAGGAGTTCTTTGCAGTCGTCTGCGCAGATCGGCAAAAGCCTTTTAACACGTTTTGGCGGGCTAGTTGGTTAAGCATCTTGAATAAACAGCGCAAACGAAGACGAGCACAAAAGACAAGAAAACGGACGACACAGCGCTGTGTCGTCCGTTTTCTTGTCTTTTGTGCTCGTCTGCGTTCGCGCTGCTTATTCAAGAAAAAAAAAAGCCTTTTGTTGCTCGGCGTCCCACATCAACTAGACGAACTGTGTATTATCGCGCGTGAGGCGTACAGGGGTGGTCAAATCCTTGAAAAATCGGCGATGAAGCGGCGGTAGTATGCTCACTGACCCAGAAAGCGTTTCAAACTTTTCTTGGTTGTAGGAACAAGAAAATAGGCGACAGCAGCAGTGTTCTTGGGGTCGGGCTTAACGCCATCGTCACTCACAAGATGACCGAGAAACTTCAAATCTTGGTACCCAAAGTGGCACTTCGCGGGCTTGAGCGCTAAATCGGTCGACCGGAGGGCATCTAATACTGTTCTGAGGTGTTCAAGGTGTTCGGCAAAAGTTGCAGAAAATAAGACGACATCATCGAGATAAACCAAAGTAGTTGGCCATTTCAGTCCAGTGAGAACTGTGTCCACCATGAGCTGGAAAGTTGCCGGCGCTGAACATAGGCCAAAAGGCAGCACTTCGTACAATCCATACAAGTTCGTACAATCCGTCGGGGGTTACGAAAGCCGTTTTTTCGTGGTCCCACTCGTCGAGCTATATCTCCCAGTACCCGCTCTGTAAGCCATTGAGGAGAAGTACTGGGCGCGACGAAGTCTGTCGAGCGAGTCGTCGATACGAGGCAGCGGGTAGACGTCTCCTTAGCGATGTTCAGCTTTCGGTAATCAACGCTAAAGCGGAGTGTCCCATCCTTTTTCTTCACCAGCACAACAGGTGGCGTCCAAGGGCTGTTGGGAGGTTGAATGATTCCATCTGAAAGCATCTCCTTCACCTGCATTTAGATCGCCTCACGCTCCTTCGGTGAGATACGGTACGGCTGCTGGCGGATAAGGCTGGCATCGTTGGCCGTAATGACGCGGTGCTTCAGAAGAGCCGTTTGCCGTACTTGCGACGAAGAAGCGAAACAGGTAGCGTATGCGAGTAGGAGGGCACGTAGTTCTCGCTCTTGAGTCACCGAAAGGTCCGGACTGATGTCAAGAGCGTCAAGGGATGGGCGCACAGGTCTAACAGCTTCGAACGCGAAACATTCAGAAATCTCCGCTAAGGGTTCGGCGAAGGCGATGGCAGAAGCACGAAAAAGGTGCCGGGGCTCGTTAGTGAAGTTAGTCACCAGGAGCTCAGACCAGCCGTTGTGGAGATGGTCGAAGCTTCGCGCTGAGCAGATGCTGTGGGTGAGCAAAAGAAACAGGTTCGCTTATGCGACCGCTGTCCCTTCACGTAGTCTGTCGCGCGGAACACTCACAAAAAAAGTTCATGGGCGCGGTTTGCTGGCCTAAAGTGCCGTGAGGCGAAAGCCTTTATCGCAGTACTGCTGCTTGTATCAATAATTTGTGGTTACGATGTTAATTAAGTGCACAATTGTTTGTGAATCTTAAATGCTGGATACACTGGAGGGCGTTTGGAAGGCATCCGTCTCATTCGATGCCTTTCTGCAAACACTTTCCTGCGTCCTAGACAAGGAAAACTACATATGCGTTGGCAGGAAGTAGCGCAGCCATTAGCACGCTCTGCTGCAGAACGGAAGGATGGTGGTTTGAGTCCCGTCGTGGAGAACGATTTTTTTTTTGTCTGACCAGAAAAGGCAGGATCCGTTGTTGGGAAAGTTGGTTTATATTGCATTAAATAGATGGGATACGCACATGGAACAATCACAAGAAAGAAGACGAGACGGGCGTAAATTAGCAAATGAGGATTATTCAAGGAATCGACATTTATACTTAAGCATGTCAGCACTGGTAACAAAGGGCATCAAGGCAGATAGGACGGCAGTCCAGCGGTCAGGAAGACACCAGAAAGACTTGCAAACGAAGCTCTTTATTTGGGCTGACTTGCGCCCGCAAAAGAACTGAATCACTCTGTGGCAGGGTAAGCAAAAAGCGTGTCGTCAATCGTCGAACTACGAATGCCCGCCGCTCGCTTCATCGTTCAATTTAAAGCCAGCAAGGAAACTTCGACATAACAGGTCAAGATCATCTACAGTAATCTAGAAAAACGTAGATGCAGCTCTTAATGGCTGTGATCATTCAAGATTACTCCGGTCGCTTCTCGCGTCACAAACAAAAATGATAACACCCCTTTCTTGAGTGCGAACGAACGGACACTACAATGATACGTGGCATTACCCCGCTCCCAAAGAAGCATCATCTCGATGCTTTAAAATGAAAATAAACATGGACAATGCAAACTTCGAGTCCTTTACCGTTCGTGATATGGCTTCAGGCGTACGACATGTACGACTTCCGGGCGTGTGCGGCGTCGCTGAGATGCTGTCGTGACGTCTGGGATGACTTCATAGTCGAGGTCACCGATGCGACGGAGAACCTTGTACGGGCCAAAGTAACGTCGCAGCAACTTTTCACTCAGTCCACGGCGGCGAACTGGCGTCCATATCCAAACACGATCACCTGGCTTGTAATGCGTGTCTCGTCAGCGCAGGTTGTAGCGTCGGGCGTCGGTGTGCTGCTGGTCTTGAATGCGAAGCCTCGCAAGTCTTCGGGCTTCCTCGGTGCGATGAAGGTAGGCGGCGACGTCGAGGTTGTCTTCGCCGGAATCGTGCGGGAGCATTGTGTCGAGTGTCGTCGAGGGGCTTCCTGCCGTATGCCAGCTGGAATGGGGTAAACCTGGTTGTCTCCTGGACGACAGTATTATAGGCGAAGATCGCGTACGGCAGAATGGAGTCCCACGTCTTGTGTTCGGCGTCGATGTACATGGAGAGCATGTCTGCGATGGTTTTGTTCCGACGCTCTGTAAGTCCGTTGGTTTGCAGATGATAGGCAGTTGTCCTCCGATGGCTTGTCTGCCTGTAGTTTAAAATGGCTTGCGTCAGCTCCGCTGTAAATGCCTTTCTTCTGTCTGTGATGAGCACTTCGGGGGCGCCGTGTCGCAGGAGAATTTGTTCGACAAAAATTTTGCGACTTCTGTTGCGGTACCCCTAGGCAACGCTTTTACTTCGGCGTAGCGGCTCATGTAGTCGGTGGCCACGACGATCCACTTGTTACCTGATGATGACGTCGGAAAGGGGCCGAGGAGGTCCATCCCCATTTGCTGAAAGGGCTTAGTTGGCGATGGTATGGGGTTCGGGAGTCCGGATGGTCTAGTCGGAGGCGTTTTGCGTCGCTGACACTTACGGCACGTTTTCACGTAATGGGAAACGTCGGTAGCTAGCCGCGGCCAATAGTACTTCTCCTGGATGCGCGGCAACGTGCGAGCAATCCCGAGATGCCCCGCGGTCGGTTCATCATGACATGCCTGCATAATTTCTTGCCTGGGATTTTTGGGCACGACAAGAAGATGCACTGTCCTGTTGGGCGCGAAGTTCTTCTTCAGGAGGACATTACTGTGAAGGACGAAGGACGACAGTTGGCGCTTGAACCCTCGGGGAGGCGATGCGGTCTTGCCTTTCAAATAATCAACTAGGCTTCGCAACTCAGGATCCGAGCGCTGCTGCTGCGCAAAACTGCTGGCGCTTACCGGTTCTAAGAAAGCGTCGTCGCCTTCCTCTTCCGGTGCTGCGTCTACGGGGCTCGCGATAGGCAGTCTGCATCGGAATGCTTGCGGCCAGATTTGTAGACTACAGTTGTGTCGAATTCTTGAAGACGCAGGCTCCAACGAGCAAGGCAACCGGAGGTATCTTTCAAATTCGCCAGCCAGCACAGAGCATGGTGATCGCTCAAAACCTTAAATGGTCGCCCGTATAGGTAGGGGCGAAACTTGGACGTGGCCCAAATAACGACGAAACATTATTTCTCTGTCATCGAATAGTTGGCTTCGGCTCCCGACAGTGAACGGTTAGCGTACGCGACAACTTTCTCCTGTCTGCCATTTTTCTGAACGAGGACCGCTCCTAAGCCCACACTGCTTGCATCGATATGAACTTCGGTTTCGGCGTTTTCATCAGTCCCCGAGCACAGGAGGGGACTGTAAGCGGTGCTTCAGCTCGTTGAAAGCTTCGTCTTGCGGCTTTTGCCATTTAAAACGCATGTCAGCCTTGGTAAGTTGGGTCAAAGCTTCAGCGATGAGCGAAAAGTTCGTGACGAATCGCCGGTAATAAGCGCACAATCAAAGGAATCTGCGTATAGCTTTCTTGTCCTTAGGCGTATAGCTTTCTTGTCATTTCTGTGGAAACTCTGCGATCGCAGCCATCTTCTGGGGGTCGGGGCGAACTCCATCCTTGCTTACGACGTGACCAAGGAACAGCAGCTCCTCGTAGGCCAAGTGATACTTCTCTGGTTTCTGTGTCAGGCCTGAAGACTTGATCATTTCCAGCACCATCTGAACTCTTCTGAGGTGGTCTTCAAAGCTTGAGGAGAAGACAACAACGTCATCTAAGTAGACTAGGCAAACCTGCGACTTCAAGCCTGTGAGCACCGTATCCATTACTCGCTGGAACGTCGCTGGGGCAGAGCAGAGGCCGAAGGGCATCACCTTGAACTCGAAGAGTCCGTCTGGCGTGACGAACGCAGTCTTCTCACGATCTCTTTTGTCGACTTCAATTTGCCAGTATCCGCTCTTCAGGTCCACCGATGAGAAGTACTTAGGGTTGCATAGCCGATCCAATGTGTCGTCGATGCGGGGGAGGGAATAGACATCCTTCTTTGTAATGCTGCTCACGCGGCGGTAGTCGACGCAAAAGCGAAGGGTGCCGTCTTTCTTTTTCACTAGGACAACTGGTGCTGCCCAGGGGCTCCTTGATGGCTGGATGACGTCGTCACGAATCATTTGCTCAACTTGCTTGCGGATAGCTTGGCGTTCTAGTGGCGATACGCGGTAGGGGCTCTGTCGCAGTGGTCGGGCGTGTTCGTCTGTGTCAATGCGGTGCTTGGCAAGCCCGGTTTGTCGCACATTCGATGCTGATGAGAAGCAGTCGTGTACCTTTCAAGAAGACTGCATATTTGGTCTTGTCTGGTCCGGGTGGATGCTGGGTTGATATCAAACGTGGGTTGATGGCCTTGGTCAGATGGTTCTACGGGATGGTCGGGTTGGGAAATATGTCTCTGATGTTTGCCAGCTCGTCTAGAAAAGCAATCGTCGTACCTTTGTTTAGATGCCGGTATTCTTTGGTGAAGTTCGCTAGCCGCACTTGGGCTTGGCCATTCCGGATTTGGGCGACTCCCATTGCGACGCCCAGTCCTCGATCCAAGAGTAACTGGGTGTTCCCCTCGACGACACCTTCGGCAGTTTCGATGTCTGCAGGCGACAACACTTGATCGGGGCGGCACGCTTAATGCTTCGTCGAGGATGTTTAAGGCAACGTGATGAGTCGCTGTCGTCGCTGCATATATGGCTTTGTCCGTGGAAAGCTAGCTTGATCGACTTAGATCGAAGGTCGATGATCGCCCGATGTCCATGCAGGAAGTCCATTCCCATAATCAAATCTCGCGTGCATTTCTGTAGGACCAGGAAGGTTGTAGCATAGGTTCGTCCACTTACTGTAACTCTCGCTGTGCAGCGTCCTGACGGCGTAATAAGGTTACCACCTGCGGTGCGGATCAGCGGGCCATCCCAAGTTGTTGTCACTTTCCTTAGTCGCACAGCGAGTGGCCGGCTCATGACGGAGTAGTCAGCTCCCGTGTCGACCAAGGCAGTGACCACGTGACCGTCGACCGTAACTTCAAGGTCACTTGTTCGCGTTTTCGTATTACACGTTGTCTTTGGTGTACGATCTCGGCTTCGTCGGGCAGTGAGACTGCGGTGGGCGTACTCCGAAGTTACTTCTCTGGCCGGTGGCATATGGTTCAAGTCTGGCCGCGTCGTCGTCGTCGTCGGTGTTGTCGTCGTATTGGAGGCAAGGTTTTGTGTTTTCGTCGATGGAGGGTCTTTGTTCTTGCGCTCAGAAGCAACCTCACCTCCAGAGGCTGCTTTAGTCAGTTTAACCTTCGGGGGCTGGTTGAGCGTCCACGCATCGCGTAGCCTCGGCTAGGAGATACAAAGCGCGGTGAAGATGCCTACGGGAAACGTGATAAGCGGCTCGGCGATGAGCATCCTTCCCGACGCAAAAACTCGATTTCGGCAGGTCGCTGGCCGCGTCGGGGTCGTGGAGTGTCGTAAGAGAACCCTCGGATGCCCAGTCTTCTGTATGGGCAGTGCCGGAGTGAGCGGCAGTATGGGCAGTGACGGGAGGTTGGGGCGAGAGGGTGGTGGTCCAACGCAGCTGGCTAAGGGCGATGGGGGCTTGGGTCCCGTCGTCGAGGTGCACGACGGCGCACAGCTGCGGCATAATTCATGGCTGTGGGCTGCAGAGGCTGCGTGATTGTCTGTGTCACACCCAAGGCCTGTTGCACATCGTCCCAGATGACGTCGGTGAGCGAAGTGAGCTGCGGCTGCCTTCCTGTTGGGAGCAATCGTCGGAGCTCATCTCGCACAATTTCGCGTATAACCTCCCGCAGGTTATCGTTGTTAGCGGTGTCCATGCAGCTTGCTGAAAAAACGCTGCTGGCGGTCACACTGGCGGGTTCTGGCATCAAGAGTTTTTTTCCATGGTGGATGCCTCTTCGACGAATTCCGCGACGGTTTTGGGTGGGTTCCGAACGAGGCCCGCGAAGAGTTGCTCTTTAACTCCTCGCATAAGCAGCTTGTCCTGTTCATCTTCCTTCATGCTCCAGTTGGCACGCCGGAAGAGACGCTTCATCTCCTCAGTGTACACTGCAACGGTCTCGTTTCGGTGTTGTGTGCGAGGCTGTAGCAGCTGCTGGGCTCTTTCCTTTCTCACGACGTTTGTGATGGTCTTGAGAAGCTGCTCTTTGAAGGTTTCCCAATTCGCGAGGCTGGCTTCCTAATTCTCAAACCAGACTCTTGCTGGTCCCTCCAGGGCAAAGAAGACGTACCTAAATTTCATGGCATCGTCCCAGTTGTTAAAGATAGCCACACGGTCGAACTGCTCTAGCCATTCTTCGGGGTCTGCGCCAGGCGAAGCGTCGAAGGTTGGTGGCACCCGGGGCTGCTACAGACTGATTGGAGTCGTCGTCTGGGGCAAGCTCATGGTGGACGTTGCTGCTGGCTTTCGCTTCCGGGTGGGTCCGGCAGAGTCCCGAACTCTGGTGCGTCGCCTAGCAGACGTCGGCTTGTGCGGTGGACTGGAGTCAGGTTCTTCGGTGAATGACTCAGAGGGCTGGTGTCACGACTTCCTGGGGGTTTCCGGTACATAGAAGGCTACCCAGCACCTCCACCAGATGTCACGTTGTAGTGACGGCAGTCCAGCGGTCAAGAAGACACCAGAAAGACTTGCAAACGAAGCTCTTTATTTAGGCTGACTTGCGACCGTAAAAGAAATGAATCACTCGGTGGCGGCGTAAGCAACAAGCGTCCTCGTCAATCGTCGAACTACGAATGCCCGCCGCTCGGGGCATCGTTCAATTTAAAGCCAGCTAGGAAACTTCGAGATAAAGGGACATGATCATCTACAGTAATCTAGAAAAACGTAGATGCAGCTCTTCATGGCTTTGATCATTCAAGATTAGTCCGGTCGGTTCTCGCGTCACAAACAAAAATGATAACACCGCTTTCTTGAGTGCGAACGAAGGGACACTACAATTATACGTGGCAGTATCACTGATGTGTGGTTAAGATGTTAATTAAGTGCACAATTGTTTGTGAATCTTAAATGCTGGATACACTGGAGGGCGTTTGGAAGGCATCCGTCTCATTCGATGCCTTTCTGCAAACACTTTCCAGCGTCCTAGACAAGGAGAACTACATATGCGTTGGCAGGAAGTAGCGCAGCCATTAGCACGCTCGGTTGCAGAACGGAAGGATGGTGGTTTGAGTCCCATCGCGGAGAAAGATTTTTTTTCTGGTCTGACCTGAAAAAGGAGAATCCGTTATTGGGCAAGTTGGTTCATATTGCATTAAAAAGATGGGATGCGCACATAGAACAATCACAAGAAAGAAGACGAGACGAACGTAAAGTAGCAACTGAGGTTTATTCAAGGAATCGACATTTATGCTTAAGCATGGCAGCACTGGCAACAAAGGGCATCCAGGCAGATAGGGCGGATAAAAAACGATGTTAAGACACTTGGTGGATTCAGGTCATCATGGTTTCGAGGAAATGTGTCTCTCTATTATAAAGTTTGGTTGACGTGTCACAGATAGCAATGCAAGAGCGGGGGCTAGTTGGTGCTTCATACTGATCAATTCGCGCTACAAGGAACATACACACGAAAACACAAACGTACGCGCTTCGTCCGTTTGTGTTTTCGTGTGTACTTTCCTTTTAGTGCGAATTGATCAGTATGTGTCACTGATGCCATCTTTTCCTTTCTTTTGGATCAGATATGCCTCTAGAAGATCCCGTACTTTATCTTTACGGCACTTGCGTAGAATCTTGACTTGTGTCGGGAGCAGCATGCATTTCTGTTGTAGGCAATGTAACGGCTAATGACGCTGCTCCTTGTTCTCAATGGACCTTTCGTGCTGACGCAAGTGCCGTAACAATAAAGCAAGGGAACTTCTCGAGGCATATTTCATCAAAAAGAAAGGAAAAGATTGTATCAGTGACACGTCAATCAAACTTTATAACAGAGAGACACGTTTCCTCGAAAACATGATGACCTCAATCCACCCAGTTAGTGTTTTTATCTCGTTTTTTATCCGCCCTGACTGCCTTTGAAGCGCTGTGTTGCCAGTGCTGACATGCTTATGTATAAATGTCGATTTCTTGAATAAACCTCAGTTGCTAGTTTGCGCCCGTCCCGTCTTCTTTCTTGTGTCTGTTCCTTGTGCGCATCCCATCTTTCTAATGACTATAAAAAGCGTGACACCTCGTTGACAACCTTCTGTCGGCAACGATGAGGCATTAAACGCTTTCTTCTTAAAACATTTTTGAGTGGCGGAATCCAAACGCTCTCGACGTAAATTCGGAGCCCGGCGCGGCGTGGGCGGTGCTCAGTGTAAACATCAGCTTTTTCGGTCGAAAATGTGACAGTGCACTTTCGGACGTCGATAATAGCTCCATACTCCCGGAGAAAATCAACGCCAAGGATACAGTCACGGGAGGAGGAGGAGGTAGAAGACGAAAGGCAGGGAGGTTAACCTGAAGAATAATCGATTTGGTAGCCTACATGGGGGAAAGGGGTGAGTGGATAAAAAAACGAAAGAGAAATGAGATTAGCAGAAAATTGTAGTCACTATGAAAAGTCGGCGTTCTTTAAAGTCACAGGCTATCATGCAGGCCAGAAGTTCGCAAGAAGCGGGACTGTACCTTGGAGGCTTTCACCGCCGACGATCACCGCGGCCAGTGGCCGAGAATCTTCATTTCTATCGGTGGGCTTGGATCAGACGCTCCAGCGCATGGCTGAGAGACTGTCTTTCGGCGCTGTAGGCAGGGCAGTCACAAAGAATATGGTATATAGTCTCGTCATGCCCGCAGATGTCACATGCAGGGCTATCAGCCATGCCGATTAAAAGGGAGTAATGGTTGGTGAAAGCTACACCAAGACAGAGGTGACATAATAAAGTTTCTTCACCTCGTGGTAGGCCGGATGGAAGCCGGAGCTTCAGATTTGGGTCCAAGGATTTGAAACCTGAAATAGAAAATTGGCCGGAATTCCACGCGGCAAGCGTGATGAACAGTCACGGGAGCAGTCACGTAGAACTAGGCAGCTAACAACAAATGTGGAGCTGCGAATTTTGACTCATGCCGTGCATAGGCCAAGCGGAGTTACGACATGTCGGCCAGCCGTGCGAATCTATGTGCCAGAGAATGGCGTCATTGCCTTCTTAAGAACCGTTACTAGCTTTCCGTTTGAAATCGAGAACTCAGTGGCAGCGTCCACCAATGCACTAACCTTATAGCTGTCGAGAAGCACTGGTATATCCAGCAAGAATTTATCTCCAAGTTCAGGAGCTGCAGTGGTTGCCTTCAAGTCGCCGTCGGCCGCTGTTCGCGTTGTCAGGGTTCTTGTTCGCATCGATTGCCAGTGGCCTCCCCCTCGGAGGTCGCTCCTTTTAGTTTTCCCGGCGGGGCTTGACGACCATCTCTATGCCATCCAGGAAGAGCTGTGGGGCTGTGGCGAAGGTCGGCGTGGAGATGGATATCGGGACTGCCGCTATGGAATTTTCGCCATGCGCTGCTGGGCCACGTAGTCCTCGATCTCCCGGGGTCGTTGACGTAATGGTGGCCAGGGCATGCCGACGGAAAACCACTGCAGCCCAAGCTGTCGCTATCGGCACTGGGGATACAGCTGACCGGTTTCTCCGCAGTGAAAGCGCAGATGCCTCCCATTTGCGACACGACACAGGCCCGTCTTCCCGTGGGGTGGTGGTCGATTGTCGATGTACGTGTCAGAGTTAGTGGAAAACAGTGAGCCTTGATTGAACGGAGGAAACGGCACCGAAGAAGGCGCAGGACGTCGCAAGCTTACGTTGGCCGATGGTACTCCGTGGGAAAAGACGGTGGTTCAACGGACGATAACGAAGGCCTAAATGCTTGAATCTCTTCGCGGACGAGGCTAGCGAGAGAGCCGGCCGTTGGCTTGGGAGCACCGAAAAGCGTCTGGAGCACT
This sequence comes from Amblyomma mixtum, assembly GCF_055824585.1. NCBI lineage: Eukaryota > Metazoa > Arthropoda > Arachnida > Ixodida > Ixodidae > Amblyomma > Amblyomma mixtum. The sequence continues at coordinate 17,849,778 of NC_143015.1, forward strand.
TCGCGTAAAACGCAGCGGATCAGCTCGCGGTGAAGATCAGGGTTAGCCCCGAAAGCAGTGAACGGCTCTGTAGCTGAAGCGGCGAGTACCGGCCTGCCGTAGGTTGCAGACCGGCTGGGAGCATCTTCTTCATTGTGACCGCTTCCGTAGAAACTCGGCAACAGTCCCTGGTGGACTGCGCATGAGGACAGGGAACAGTTGCTCTTTTACGCCGCGTATGAGGTGGCGCACCTTCTTCTCTTCGGGTATGGCCGGGTCAGTTCGCCGGAAGAGCCAGGTCATGTCCTCCATGGTTAGCCCCGTTCGGCATCTGAATGCTAGACTGCAAAGCCCGTTCTCGACGATCTCTGCAGATGTAGGTATGCAGCAGGCGTCGGTGGGTCTAGCGCCATGATGTAAGGCGTTTTCTCGGTTTTTATACTAGGTACGTGCGCGATCCTCCAAACTAAAGAAGATGTTTTGAAGCTTGGCGGCGTCGTCCCACTAGCTGAACGAGGCGAACCGTTCAACCTGACAAGCCAGTCTTCGAAGCCTTCGAGTTGATTGCCATGCAATGGTTTGGGCAGTAGAGGATTCTGCAAGGTGTAGTAGGCCGCAACTTGCTTGACTGGTTGATGGGTGGGTGCCCCAGCGAACTTCGAAGGCCCGTGGTCGGGAGGAACGCCTTGTTTCTTCCTGCTAGCACGGTGCACAGGGCTGTCGAGTAGTAAAGGACAGGAGCCTAGGGTATCCGTAGTAGTATGGGACGTGGGCAGGGATCTTTACCCAGCGCATACACCGAAATATGTCATGGAAGACAGGGCGACAGGTCATTGACAAACCGAATACGGCAGCTATCCAGTACGATACAGTTCAACATCGTCAATTTCATGCACCACTTCAGAGCACCAGGCGGAACTATGCTTTCTAGTAATCCTAGCGGCGACTCCTACAGCGCAGTTTGTAGTGATAGGTGTGAGATAATTGCTCATTCTTTGAACGCAAGAGGTTGACATCCTCATTCAAAGCCGATCAACAGTTCTATAGCGAGATCCTGAATTCCTTTGCATTCTTTCTTGCTGTTAACTGTTTGATAGGCATTAGCTTTGCTAGTTCCTTCCATTCCTTCTTCATGTCTAGGCTAATTCCAGACCTTTACATCCTGTGTTCTCTAAAACGCAGCTCTCCGAGAACCTCCACAAGTTGCATGATGCCGGGGTGAACGCACGGTATGAAACATATTCTATCGTTAGTTTCATTTTTGGGGCTTTTCCATGTCAATTTCCTGTTCTGCCGTTTGTGGAAGAAGGTATTCATGATGCGGAAATTGTGGCTGCGAGCTCTGCAAATAACTTTGCCCTACTATTCCTGTAGCCTGTGTCATGGTCGCCCACTGCCTGGTCTCCAGCCTACTTCTTGCCTACGGGGGCATTAAAGTCTCCCATGAATACAGCGTACTCAGTTTTTATTTAGGGCATTGCCGATTCCCCATTTTAACAGAACCTTTCGGCAGTAAAGCCATCATGGCTGCGTGTAGGCTGATTGATTGGTACCACTTTCTGCTTGTAGCTTTTATTAAGCTTAATTACGGTAAATGCCTCCCTCTGGTTAACACTATAGAATTTCTCTATGCTGCCAGCTATATCCTGATTGATGAGGAATCCAACAACTAGTTCTTGTCTCTCCGCTAATCCACTATATTAAAGCACGTGGCCCCTCTTAAACACTGAATACACCTCATTTGTCCTCCTAACCTCACTAATTCCTATGGCATACCATTTTATACCCGCTAATTCCTCAAACATCAGTGTTATACCACACTTCTGAGTAAGATTCCAGCGTTACACCTTGGAAGGTTCAGTTTCCGATGGGGGCCTGTCCATAGAGCCAGAAATTCTTAGCACCCTCCGCAATTTTTTTCCTAGCGCACAGCGACGCTGTTAAGCGGAGGCGCTAAGATCGGCGTTCCAGCCGGCGAAAGAAGAAAAATTTGAATTTCGCATGCTTGGTGCTCAAGCACGGCACGGGCTGTTCGGCTCGAGAAGCCTGCAACGCTGGACCTCTTGTTCGGGTGCTCCGCTGCGACCCCGTAAATTCTGTACATCTTACCACCACTTTGGTGAGTAGCTTCGCAGGAGCGGGAGATTGAGGGCTGAGGGCTCATTCGTGTATTCATATAGGAGGTAGCCGCCAAGTACTACACCAGGTGGCCAAATCCTGTTCTGGTGAAGGAATGCGTTGTCGCATCTGGTGACTTTGTTCAGGCCGCTCCCGACGCCTCCTTATGCAATTACATCGGCGTCGGATTTTTATTTTGTCCTGTAGAGAGCTGTATTGCGCCGAAATTTGACTGTTGATTTCTACCAATGTCCCAAAACGTTGTTCACTGCATTGAGGTTTGCGCAATCTCGCTTGCTGTGGTGTCACTTGTGGTCTGACCATTTACGTCACCACCCTTTCCCACACTACATTTCAGTTTAAGCGGATTTAAACTACGAGTATTTTTTTTTCTTCCATAACGCTCATCTCGAAAACTTGTATGATCGATTCTACATATTGACCCCTTGGGATGACGAAAAACAGGCCATTGAGAAATAACAGCCGACCAGGCGCACAAAGAGGCGTACAATTACTGATAGGTGTATCGGCTATCAACCGGGATGGCGAGCGGCACAGTCAGGGAACCATGAACACTGGTTTATTGCGGTGCGTACTTTTAAAGGGCCATGGGGAGAGAAGGTAAGTGATTAGCAGGAGAGAAAGAAGCGTGGCACATTAGCAGCTGACGGTATCAGGCTTGCACCAGCACTGATATGATACAATAGTGCTGACCTGCTTGCGTTGCGAGAACATTACAAAGAGACTCAAAAAATAGTTTAAGGCAAAACTCCCGTCGCAAATGTATTCAGAGGGAACTAGAGACTGCTTACGTGCTTCTAAGACGCAAGAATTAGGGTGTCATTATGGGCGCTCGACCTCGACGCAGGTTGCGCACTGAGAAATGAAACGAAGACGCGCCACGAAACACTGACTGCACAAACATTGAATCCACAAATGTGTCAGTGAAACACTCGGACACTCAATTAGAATACAAGTCGCTAGCCGGGGTCCCACGTAAGAGACGTTTTTCAAGCAACAAGAAATCGTATGTCATCACCTGCAGTAGTGTACATGAACGGTTGCGTCACAATTTCGTTACAAAAATTGGTTTCTGAAAAAAAAAGATGCCCCACCGCGGTGGCTGAGTGGTAAGGCGCCCGTCTACCGATCCGGAGTGCCCGAGTTCGAACCCGACGGCGGTGTCCAGCGAAACGCAAGAGGCGCCTGTGTACTGTGCGATGTCAGTGCGCGTTAAAGATCCCCAGGTGGTCGAAATTATTCCGGAGAGCTCCACTACGGCACCTCTTTCTCTATTTCTTCTTTCACTCCTACCTTCCTCCCTTCCCTTAAGGCACGGTTCAGGTGTCCGCCTGGATAAGTGAGGCAGATACTGCGCCGTTTCCTTTCCTCAAAGACGAAAAATAAATAAGTGCATTGTAACTATCTCACAGCTCGGTGGACACCTCAATGGCGCCTTAAGAGAGGAGGTAAGAGTCTGCAAGGCATAGAAATGAAGGTGCATACGACGTCGGTTCGAAAGCCTGTCGCGAAGTAGCCTCCAATTTGACTGGCACATATAAGTCACATGCAACAACAAATCTTATTACACCACCCAGAACCCTCTACGGCAAACGGCTTCTCATAATTTTGGCTCAAATATAATGTGGATAACTGGCGCCACATTCAGGTCAGACCACGGTGGAAGAATATGGGGGGGGGGGGGTTGTATATATAGACGAACGAACATGCGTACAATTATCTCAAATGACGGGGCTTGGCTTATTGTGTGCTTCCTACGGATGCTTGAATGATATCACTCTATAGTGCTTGCCATCACTCGGAAATTTCTGTACATCTGCGAATACATACAAACACTAACAGTTTTACATACTAACACATGCCGCCGGCTTTCCTCTTAATGGGGCTAGTTATGCTTTCCCTGCAAGATGTCTGCGTCTTAGGTCATGAAATTTGCCCATCGACTGCAGAGAAGTAGCACCACCAGATAAGCACTGACGTCACTTCCGGAAAGCGTGAACAGCTTCCAATGCTACCGCATTGCCGACTCAGAATATAATTAGGTGTGCCTTAGTTTTTTTAATATAAAACAATTTACTTAGACTACCAGCAAAAAGTAAACTGCACTTGTGCATGATTTATTTACTGCGCTTACCGGGTCAATTCATTACATGCTCCACCTTAGAGCTTTCAGAATCCGAACTTGATGAAATTGGTTATAATGCAGTGCAGAAATTGCAGTTTATTACGAGAAAGACATGAATTTAAAATCCATCACCCATCCTCCCACAAGATGGCTAAGTACCCGATGCGAAAAACATCTAGCATCGTCGTCATCATCAATGGAGCCCAGCGCAATGCCCATTGTCTTTCAGTCTGTTATTGAAATGATGCGTCTTGAAAGTATTTGACGATGGCGGGAAAAATAAGCTATACTTCCCAGGCGTTGTACAATCCGTCAGCAAACAAGAATAGCAGCGCTAAAGGCATTCACACAAGGCCATCTGAGGGACGCTGCTATATGTCCAGAGTATCTTACTATTTAAAAAAATAAAAAACATATCCTTCAATTTTAAAACGACCGGAGGAATGTTTTAGCTTACAGACTTGCCCTCCGCTCAAAGAATGGCCTTTTATTTTTTACTTACAGGCCTTCAGAAACGCTCTGCTCGCGAAAACCGTTATGGTGCACCGAAAGAAGAAAAATGTAGCAGAAAAGAACGGAAGACTCAAACCATAACGCCTTTAAGTAGTGAAAAATATTGAGATAAACAGAAAATAGTGCGCACATTCGTCTTTTGAGCTGCCGTTACGCCCCTCTTGCCCGCTGCTCCCCATCTGTTCGTTGATGCGCTTGTCCATACAGGGCCGGGGATTGAAGCGCAGTCTCTTATCTCCCTTCGCGTTTCTCCGCGTCGTTCCTCCCCGGCGGGCGGGGAGATAAGGCTCCCATCATCCCCCTGGCTAAGGGAGAGGAGGGCGTGTCCCAGAGCTTTTCTGCGCGGCTAAAAGGAGGTGGTGCCGGTTACGATCGAAGACCTAAACATGCCCGTGGCTTTGAATACAGAAAAGAATAGAACGCGGATCACCTACGCACCTCCTAGGCCAACGACATCTTAGCTTCGCTTGAAATCTGTCATCTTTTCTTTTTTTTATTCAGCACAATCGGCACGAAGCCGTGTCGCCGAAAGGCGAAGGAAGCCCAGCTGGGGACACACTTGTGGTATATGCTTGATGGAAATCTAGAGAACATGTGATAAAACAAGAATGATATCTTGGGCGCTGAAAACTGAAAGCAGATACAGATATGCAGCTGCCGCCACAAAGTAAACCAGCCATGAAGAACTATGCAACCACGAATAAAGAATCTTTTATTTAGCAGTGCAGGGATATAGATAATCAATTTTCGGAGTGTGCTAAATACAGAACAAGTGAGACTATTGTTTCTGAACTTTGTTGGAGAAGTCTTTAGGAGTCGTGAAATTCTCTTGCAGTTTGTGTTTCATATTTTAACTCTACCAGCAGTGTCAATGTAATTGAAACGATTTCACAAGGCCAGTTTCTCCGAGCGTCATAGTCCAGATTTTTTCTGTCCATTCCACATGGATGCTTATGCACCTCTCTGGGCAACGTGCCACTGCAACATGACTGTGGGGCAGATCTGTCAGTCCTGAATATATATGGACTTCAGCCTGATTATCTATGGCGCTTTTCTTTCAGATTTTCCAGCTTGAGTTTTCAAACGGGGCGCGTCTCCTTCACTCTAAGAATTTTCTCGTCCTTTCGGATGAAAAATTGGCCATTTCAGAGGTGAACTGCGCTGCCACAACCATTAGACCTTCCCGAGACTAACTGCTGAGAAGCTAACCGATAGCTAGGCAACGAATCATCTCTTAGGACTTTCCTGTTCGTCCGGAAGGAGAAAAGTAGGAGTCCAACCACTCATGCTGGACGAACAAAAGCTAAAGGAAGAAAAAAAGTTTTCCGCCGGTGGTGGCAATCGAAGCACTGTCCCGTAGGCTGGGAGCCGGGCGCGCTATTCCCTATTCACTAGGCAACCATTCTGTAATGGCTCTAGGGAAATGGGAATATTTATAGCAACTAGTTCTTACTGACAAAGGTTTTATTGAAAGAGAACATCAAATGCATGTAGCATAACCACTAGCATAACAAATTATTAGCGAGGTGTCAGTATTGTATTGCCCTTTGATCAACTGCAAAAAGGATTTCGAGCGACAAATAAAATTCTTCTCAGTGGCGGATAGTGAGCCACTTTTTCTAAGAAGGTCAGTAATAGAGGAGTGGCCATATGAATTGCAGATAAATCTCGCTGCTTTTTTTCTAATTATTTCTGCTTTGTGAATATTGGCCTCAATGTAGGGGTCCCAGATGACTACAGCATATTCTAAGACTGGCCGGACAACAGCGTTATCAGAAAGTAAACGACCTTCAGGTGTAGTAAACCGCAATTCGCGCCTCAAAAAGAACAGCTCCCGAAGAGCATTAGCCGAGACTTTATTAACATGTTTTCCCGAGGAAACGTTATTGGGAATTCAGAGGCCGCTTGTAGCACGTTACCTCAAAAAGCGGATTATTGTTAGTACCATACTAGGAAGGGAGACGTTTCTGTTTAAGTTTTAGTCTCATATAAACCATCTTATCAAAATTTATCACCATGTACCACATTTCAAACCAACGCATTACCTTCTGGAAATCATTATTTAGCCTGATTTGGTCTTCAATACAACTAATTTTTTTATAAAGGACACAATCGTTAGTGTGGAGCTTAACACGAACAGAGTGATCGCGAACGATATTATTAATAAATATAGTAAACAAAAGTGGTCCAAGAACAGATCCTTGGGTCACTGCAGTCCCAACTGGAATGCTATGTGAGAAAGCATGGTCCAGGGCCACAAACTGGCTCTTGTTTGACAAGTAAGCTTTAATACAGGTTATCAGCTTATCGTATTCTTTACAGAACCTAATTTATAAATTAACTTTCAATTTGAAACCGTGTCGAAAGCCTTGCGAAAATAAAAAAAATATTGGATCAGTTTGTTTCCCTTCGTTAGTTGTTTCTGAGAAATCGAGAATTGTTTCACTTTGGTTTGTGCATATCGAATACCCTTTTTTTTAAAAACATATTGAGGTTTTGACAATACGGTATGTTCATCGATAAAGGTAGCTAAATGCTTGTGAATAATATGCTCGAAGACCTTGCATGCTGTCGAAGTAAGTGATCAGGGGCGATAATTTTGTGCTCCTGTTTTGTGGCTAGCTTTATCTCAAGGTTTTAATCCCGGCAATACTCCAATGATCCAGTAAAGTGCCTTCATCTAAGGATCTTTTAAAAGCACACATGAGTACTTGGCATTCCGCATACTGTTTCAGAAAAGCATCTCGGATGTCATCTGGGCCGGGTGATTTCTTGACAACACGGTTTAACAATAAATTAAACAGCCCATTTACAGTTATTGTTACACCAGAGATAGCGAGTACAGACAAACTGAATGATGGTAGGCGACCGTGGTCTGCTGTGAGAACCATTTTCAAGTAGTTATTAAAGGCAACATAAAGGAAAGGAATTGGAAGATGGTCCGGTTTACAGACAACTTGAGCCGTATACTAGAGGCTGTCCATTTTAAAATGATCATTTCGAGTCTGTCTGGCCCTCTGTCATTGGGTTTTGGTCACTCAGATATACCCGCGGCATTCAAGCGTCTGTTTATGATTTATGGCCTATGGAGATTTAACGTCCCAAAGCGACTCAGGCTATCAGAGACGCCGTAGTGGAGGGCTCCGGAAATTTCTACCACCTGAGCTTCTAGAACGTGCACTGACATCGCACAGTACACTGGCCTCTAAATTTTTGCTCCATCGAATTTCGACCGCCTGGAAAGGTGCTTGGTCATCGGCTAGAACCCGACCGGAGGGCATCATTGGCTGGCATTGACTGCGAGATGCAGCGACTGGTGAGATGCATCGTAGCACTGTGTCAACAGCAGGCGACCGGATCTGCCCACTGGCCGCCATAGTTTGCGATATGCAGCCAACGGTGGGTTACGGTCGCCTTCTACCCAATGGCCGAATAGCTTTCCACAGACGCTTGAAAGCCGCGGGTATATCTGAGTGACCAATCAAAAAGGACCAGATAGACACGAAATGAAATTTTAAAATGGACAGCTCATAGAATACGGCCCCTTCAATCTATATAAATGATGCAAGGTTGCCACTTTCTCCAGTGTACTTATCGACCCAGGCACCTATGACTGCGTGTTCAAAACCTCTATGATTTCACGCTCACAATCACCAAAAAACTGAAGAAAATCCCGGATATCAACATCGGGATGTCGAAAAGCCATTCGGCGTTTCCACATGCGTTTCCACTCACTTTTGCGATGCAGATGACCATCCTTGGGTTTGCCAGCCTGCTGCTGCCGTCGCTGGCGTGCCTACCTATGGGGGCGTCATCGCCAAGCGTACTGCCACGCACTGGATATGGATACGGCTACTACAACCAAACACCCGTCAGCCGCACTCCCCCGCTGGATCTGCCGCTAGAGCAACTCCCGGAACTCACCAGACCATGGGCTACCGCATCATCATCGACATCACCATGTTTAAAAGGGCGTCATCCGCCGACACGGCTCTGTGGGCTCGGTGACTGCACTACGGCGCAGGCACCTAAACCACTCACTTTTGCGATGCAGATGACCATCCTTGGGTTTGCCAGCCTGCTGCTGCCGTCGCTGGCGAGCCTACCTATGGGGGCGTCATCGCCAAGCGTACTGCCACGCACTGGATATGGATACGGCTACTACAACCAAACACCCGTCAGCCGCACTCCCCCGCTGGATCTGCCGCTAGAGCAACTCCCGGAACTCACCAGACCATGGGCTACCGCATCATCATCGACATCACCATGTTTAAAAGGGCGTCATCCGCCGACACGGCTCTGTGGGCTCGGTGACTGCACTACGGCGCAGGCACCTAAACCACTCACTTTTGCGATGCAGGTCAGTAAACCGTATGTCCTCTTCGCTAAAAAATCAAGTAACTATATGCTAGTGCAGTTCCCGAGCCCCCAGTGCTGTGTTTCCATTGCTGTTGAGTGCGTTTGTGTAATTCATTCTTTGTTAATGCTATCAGGCGACGTCGAAACTAACCCTGGTCCCGAAGACACGGCTGCTGTACTGGCTGCATTAGAGAAATTAACCGCCGGCCAGACACAACTAATTACCGAGATACAGGGCTTGAAAACCCAGCTAAGCAAGACGGATGAAACCATTACAGACTTAAACAAACGAATGGCTGAACTAGAAACACACTATCAAACACTTAATCTCTTAAAGGTGCACTGAAGAGGATTCTGAACATGTCTTTTTGCCGCGGGAACTTGATGTACACGTTCCCAGCATTCTTAGGAGCTGCGACTTATTGCCCTGTGTGGCCGATTTCCTCAATTAAATCTAATTAACGTCCGGCTCCCGCCTTTTTTTTTGAATTCGGCCTCATACGATGGGCGGAGTCTACCAACGCGTCGAGTGCCTTTCAGCCAGTTCCGTGGAGGCTTGCCGCTCCGTCATCGGCGGAGTAATACGTAGTAATACGCGGAGTGACTTTTGAAAATGCGCACGTTGTTGGCCGAACTACGTTCAGCCATTTGTGTTTTTGTAAGCCGATGAGATGGACGTCGACGATCTCACAGAGCTTGAAAGAGAGATTCTTCGGCGGACGGCAGATTTAGGCGCCATCTCTTACGATAGTACGCCTTTGCGCGATACGGCCGAAGGTAGCAGCAGTGGCCATCCGTCCGGCCGTACCACGGACGAAGACTCGGACGCCGATGGCTCCGAGAACGGCTGGCAACGAGTGGGAAACGTGGACTGGTGAGTGATATGAACTCTATTATGCTCGTGGCACGCATCGCTGACATCCGTTTTCTGCGAAGGTGCCAGTGCGACGGCTGCGCTGCCATGCCGACAGCCATCGAGAACGTCTGCTGCCGGGAATGCCCGGCCGCCGTTAAAAAGCAGCCGGGACACAACTGCATCACAGCGCACCCCGAGTTCGGGTATCTTTGCCTGGACGAGGGTGTGCTGCAGCTTGCATATTTAAACATGCGGCATTACCGGCAGCCAGGCATGGGCGACACCGCGAACGAGTAAGTACAACTGCAAGCTTCACGGATTGCGTAATAACGCTACCGGTGCTAGCTCTTGCAACTACGTTTATTGACCACAGTGCGATCTAAAGCGCATACGCATGCGGTGCTGTTCTATTTAAAAAAAAAACGACAGAGAATGCCTAAAACTTCGTATACAGTGCGGAATCACGGTGTGCTATGGCCATAACCACTGCAAAAGACTGCAGCTGTCCACTGCGCAAACAAATGGGATCAGGATAGTTTGCACTGACAAAGCCCATTACTGTGCAGGAGACAGACTCATTCTCCTTTCAGGAATTAGATTACGAGCTATATAGCATAAGAAGCATGGAACCTTTTTTTACCTTACATGCTGTCATTTTCAGAAAAAGGAACCTTATTTACAGTTTCAGGAACGGCTGAAAATAAGGCAGACCTTATTGACTGCTAGTCTAATACATGTCCGGGTTCAGGTACGTCGGGATTTTGGCTGGTTTAAATTTATCTTTATTGCAGTTGGCAGCAACTGCTGAGCCAATTCGAAATTTCAAAGGAGATTGTCCTATCAGAAGTGGGCTTCTGGCACCTATATATATAAATTTCCTTAGTTGCAGTGATAACATAAATACTAGTAAGTGTGATGAAAAGTGTGCTTTTGGAGCATTTAGCAGAGTTGTAGAACTTGGTTCCCATATATGGAATTGTACATAGTGTATATTGCCGCCCAACACCTATCCTTTCTTACTATCGCTCCCCCCCTTCTTTCCCTCTCCCTGTCCTTTTATTCTCGCTAGCCGCAGCTCAGGTTTGGATGGCAGATGCCGCGGCTAGCAACATCGTTAGCTTCCATTGTTATTTTTTCTATTATCAATAAAGAGCCACTAGCAACAACAAGGGAGGTCAGCTTGAGACATCTAGAAAAGAGTGAACATTGGGCCTCAACCTTGGTGTGCATGCTTACTCAAGTCACCATTGTTTAGTGTAGTTACAGGAATGATTGTTTTTGGTTCAAATGAGTAAATATGCAGAACAGGCACTCTTCTGGCTGAATTAAAAAAATTAGGAGGCGGCTAGGGGTCAGAACATTCTGTCCCCTCCCGACTTGGATGCGCATCTGATCAACTTCATCCTGTGTACTGCTTGCTACATCTAATCATTGGCATTGTTTCAGGCACTACCGGTTTGCTGCCTACAGGCAGTGTGTGCTCTGGCTGTGGGGGCGGCTTGGGCGCCACAACAGAAGGCCCCTGCCCGCCTGCATGGTGAAGGCAATAAGGGCAAAATATCCTGCTGAAAACCATGTAGGTTTTCAGCTTGCAACTCCTTAAAGCGGGTAGACGACGACGACGACCAAGAGCGTGGGAAGAGTAGAAGACGACAACGAAGTTCGGACTGTGTTCTCGGTGCCGCTAGCAGCTGTTCTTTCCTATTTGTAAATATATTCTTTCCCGCAACATATTTGGTGGAGGTGCGGCTTTCCCCTACGTCTACCAACGACGGAGCTCCGCAGCGGCCGCCAGTTGCCTTCCCTCATCATGACCCAAGACGCCTCCCAGCAAACCTCAGCCCCGGCCATGACATCACTCGTTCTTTCTCCCCCTTGTGACCCTGGGGCATTTTCTGGTACCGACAACACTGACGTCGACGACTGGATCAACATGTACGAGCGAGTGAGTACCTACAACCGCTGGGATCCGACCCTTATGCTCGCAAATGTAATATTCTACCTAAAAGACACTGCCCGGGTCTGGTATGAGACCCACGAAGACCATCTAACCAGCTGGGACGTGTGCAAAGAGAAACTCCGCGAATTGTTTGGACCGCCGCTCGGCCGAACACTTGCTGCTAAGAAGGACCTCGCCTCCCGAGCTCAAACATCTACGGAGTCCTATGTGTCGTACATTCAAGATGTGCTGGCCCTCTGTCACAAAGTTGACACCAACATGCCCGAGTCTGACAAAGTCGGCCACGTGTTGAAGGGAATCGCCGACGATGCCTTCAACTTGCTCGTATACAAGAACTGCACTACAGTCGACGGAATTAAGGAATGTCGACGCTTCGAGGAAGCCAAAAGCAGGCGTATTAGCCAGCCGTACACACGCCTCCCCAACACGGCTGCGACTTCTTCATGTGAAGACCTGCGACACAGGGAAACTTCAGCGCCCCCAGAAAATGTGACCCGCATCATCCGACGCGAGCTCGAAGCTATGTCCCCTGCCCCCCTGCATCTACATGATGGCGACAACCGCTTGCCTACCATCTCTCTGGTACAAGCTGTCGTCCGCCAAGAGTTTGCAAACCTTGGTTTCCAGCCAGTCAGCCCTGTACGGTCTTCACCACCACCCGAAATCACTGCGATTGCTCCTGGACGACATTCGTACTTCACTCCACGTCGCCGAAACCCTAACGACTGGCGGACAACCGACGACAGGCCCATTTGTTTCCATTGCCACCGCATTGGCCACATCTCCCGCCACTGTCGAAATTATTGGTCCCGTCGCAGCACATACCGTCCTCTCAGCTCCCATCGCGACGACGAACAGCCCAGCCACTACACGCCCCCTCAAGCCCAGCACGGTGCTACAGTCGACGGCCAGATTCCCCGCTCCAGCCGCTCCCCGTCCCCCCTGCGTCGACAGTCTCGTTCGCCCCAATGCCGTCACTCCTCTCCTGGCCCCTACGGACGCTCGCAAGCGGAAAACTAGACGCTGCAGTGTCTGGAGGTTATGCTGCAGTACAGCCCCAGTCCCAAAATCCTCGATTAGCCCTTCGTGCACACCATAATTTGCTCGCCATTCATGTCGATGGAGTGCCTGTGAGAGCCCTGATCGATACAGGCGCGCACGTATCCGTCATGAGTTCAGCCCTACGACGCCGCCTCCGAAAAGTACTGACCCCTGCACCCAAAGCCGTTCTCCGCGTTGCCGACGGCGGAACGCCTCATGTTGTTGGACTATGCACAGCCCGTGTGACCATATCCGGCCGCCATACATCCATTCTGTTCTCTGTTCTAGACCAGTGCCCTCATGAAGTCATTCTTGGCCTCGACTTCCTGTCTGAGCATTCAGCCCTCATTGACTGCGCCACTAATGTTGTTCAGCTTGACCTTCCTCTTTCTGCTGAGTCGCCGTCCCCAGTTATACAGTCTTTGTGCTGTCGACTTTGTTCGTCTACCGCCTCAAGCCGCAACTTACATTTCTTTCTCATCTGTTCCCCTGTACCTGATGGTCACTACGTAGTCACTGTGGAACTTGACGTCGCCCTGACGCGCAGCATTGCGCTTCCACACATTGTATTTACATTGTCGGCCAACCGCGCGTACCTTCCTGTCCTGAACTTTGGTTCATCCAACCAACCGCTCCCGCAAGGCATCTCACTCGCCACGCTGTGCCCTGCTGCCGAATGTGTGATATCAGTGGTGGACAGCTGGTTACCTTCCACTCAGCAATGCCGGTTGCCTGCGGCCCCATCAACAGCGAACCCAACGGACGACTACCCTGACATGATCGCTTCTGACCTACCGCCGATGCAAGCTCGCGATATTAGGTGCCTCTTATCATCTTTCCGCGACATCTTCGACTTTGATAGCCGTGTTTTGGCTCGGACCTCTGTGGTGACGCATCACATAAACATTGGTGATTCCGCTCCTCTCCGCAGACGTACGTACCGAGTGTCCAGCGCCGAACGCACCGTCATAAATCAAGAGGTGGACAAGATGCTCGCAAAAGACATCATCGAGCCCTCGTCAAGTCCTTGGGCTTCACCAGTCGTCCTGGTGAAAAAGGACGGCAGCTGGCGCTTCTGCGTTGATTATCGGCACCTCAACCGCATCACAAAAAAAAGACGTATATCCACTCCCAAGGATCGATGATGCCTTAGATTGCCTCCACGGCGCCAAATATTTCTCTTCAATTGATCTTCGATCGGGGTACTGGCAAATTGCCGTTGATGAAAAGGACCGCGAGAAGACCGCCTTCGTGATGCCTGATGGCTTATACCAGTTTAAAGTCATGCCGCTCGGCCTCTGTAACGCCCCGGCTACCTTCGAACGAATGATGGACTCCCTTCTTCATGGCTTTAAATGGTCCACCTGCCTCTGTTACCTAGACGATGTTGTGGTTTTCTCGCCTACTTTTTCCACGCACCTCGAGCGCCTCTCCAATATTCTGACAGTGTTTCGTAACGCCAGACTTCAGCTGAACTCATCGAAATGCAAGTTCGGTTGTCGCCAACTCACTATTCTCGGACACCTCGTTGACGCTTCTGGTGTACGCCCAGATCCCATCAAAATTCAAGCTGTGAAGGACTTTCCTCTTCCAAGGTCGTCGAAAGATGTGCGCAGCTTTGTCGGCTTGTGCTCGTATTTTCACCATTTTATCAAAGATTTCGCCGGCATCGCTCGTCCCCTCACCGATCTTCTGAAGAACGACACCCCCTTTACCTGGGGCCCTGCTCAAGAGAACTCATTTTCATCCCTCGTCCATTTGCTGACCACTCCGCCCATCTTAGCACATTTTGACCCGTCGTCTCCCACAGAGGTTCGCACCGACGCCTCCGGATATGGCATCAGCGCCGTCCTAGCCCAACGTCAACAGGGTCAAGATCGAGTCATCGCTTATGCCAGCCGCCTACTTTCAGCCGCAGAGCAAAATTACACCATTAGTGAGCGTGAGTGTCTTGCCCTTGTCTGGGCAGTAGCTAAATTCAGACCCTACCTGTTCGGCCCTTCATTCGCTGTTGTCACTGATCGCCATGCTCTCTGTTGGCTGTCTTCACTAAAAGATCCCACCGGTCGCCTTGGTCGCTGGGCATTGCGCCTCCAAGAATACTCATACTCCGTCGTGTACAAGTCAGGGCGCCATCACCAGGACGCTGAATGTTTATCCCGATACCCTGTGGAACCACCTGACCTAGAGGACGCAGAGACCCTGCCCTGCCTCTTAGCTATCTCTGATCTTGCGGATATTGCCAACGAACAGCACCACGACTCATCTTTACGACCTATCTTTGATGGCATCCGTTCTGCAAACCGATCTCCGTCTCTGAACCTTTATGTGCTCCAGAACGGCATTTTGTATCGCCGAAACCTACGCTCCGATGGCCCTCCGCTCCTGCTCGTGATACCCCAACGTCTACGCTCTTCTGTCCTGGAAGAACTGCACGATCTGCCGACAGCCGGTCACCTTGGCGTGTCCCACACGTACGCTCGGGTGCGGCATCGCTTCTTTTGGCCTGCTCTCTATCGTTCCGTCAAGCGTTACGTGGCCACTTGCGACCTGTGTCAACGTCGGAAAAGGCCCTCCACTTTGCCTGCCGGTCTTCTGCAACCCATCGACATACCTCCGGAACCTTTTCACCGTGTTGGCCTCGACCTTCTTGGCCCTTTTCCAACACGTCCCTCTCCGGCAACAAGTGGATCGCTGTCGCAACTGATTATACGACTCGGTACGCCATCACGCGTGCTTTGCCGTCCAGCTGCGCTACCGATGTCACCAATTTTCTTCTGCAAGACGTCACCCTTCACCACGGCGCCCCTCGTCAACTGCTCACCGACCGCGGTCATTTTCTATCCAGAGTAGTTCACGACATTCTTCGTTCGTGTGACACGCAGCACCAGCTCGCGACAGCTTACCAATGGGCTTACGGAAAGGTTCAACCCCACGCTCACCGACATGTTAGCCATGTACATATCGCCAGACCACCGAGATTGGGACGCAGCCTTGCCTTATGTGACATTTGCATATAACTCTTCCCTTCATGACAGAACAGGCTATTCTCCTTTCTACCTTTTGTTTGGTAGGCATCCCACCTTGCCTTTGGACACACTCATGCAGCCTTCTTCAGCCCCCACCACTGCTTACGCTCGGGACGCCATCTCCCAGGCCACGCTGGCGCGCCAAATAGCACGTAGTAGGCTCCAAGCCTCTCAAGTTTCCCAGAAGTCAGCCTACGACCGCCGTCACCAGGCCGTCGAATTTACCCCAGGATCACTCGTCCTTCTCTGGACGCCCTCTCGCAGCGTCGGTCTCTCCGAGAAGCTCCTTTCGCACTACCGTGGCCCTTACCGTGTCGTGTGACGTGTTACCGACGTGAACTATGAAATTGCTCCCCTTGAAACCTCGCCATCGTCCTCTGGCGCCACCACCGACATCGTCCACGTCTGTCGCCTTAAACCTTATCACGACGCTCATACGTCGCCGCCCTAACGCCGAGACGGCGTTTCAGCAGCCGGGGGTCCTGAAGTGGGTAGACGACGACCAAGAGCGTGGGAAGAGTAGAAGACGACAACGAAGTTCGGACTGTGTTTTCGGTGCCGCTCGCAGCTGTTCTTCCCTATTTGTAAATATATTGAACCATTGAAATATATTGAAAAATAGTGAACCATTTCGCACCTCATTTTTGCTTCCAATGCGTCACAGCATTTACAGATTGCATGCAGACCATTTTTGGGAATGTGCTTAGTTTATTCAGTGTCTGTGTAGTAGTATAGACAAAGTCTCTCCCTGACAGGCAAGGAGAAGCTCGTCCTTGTCATACCTCAGCACCATGAGAGGTTGCTCAACTACACTCACACTCACGGCCACTTGCACTCACTTACACTCATGTCCACTCGCATTCACAAGCGCTCATTCACGTCCTCTCACACACTCGCACTAATGTTCACTCACATTCACAACCCGTCACCCAAACTCATGACCACTCACTCAACCGCACAAGCTTCGCTTGTGTGGTTGAAGAGCTAGGCCAAGTAGATCAGGCTCATTGCATGGGTCTGGCCCAATAAAAAAAATTATGGCCCGAGCAGAGCTCTACAGTGCACACGGCCGGCCATAGAAAAAAAAAAACGAAGCGTCCACTGCAGTACTCGAGATCCCACCTTACGCTAGTTATTGCTGAGAAGTTGACAGTCGTGGTTTCAGCAGCAAGCATTGGAACTCTGTGTACAGAGCTCGAGCCGTGTAGGAGGCATGTCAACAGACATCTGCCTTTCTAGCTGTGGTAATGCGAAATTCGATAAAAGGATCGGACACAACTCGTATCGGTTCAATGCACCCGCGAACCTGCGCCCATGCCAACGGTGAACTAGTAAGGTGAACAACAACGAAATATTTCCATTCTCGCGCCAGCGTAATCCTCTGCGTCATTCGTAAATAGACACCGGTATGGTGCCTTATGCTACCTCGAGCGCCTTCGGCAGTGAATATGTAATTCCCTCAGCTATCAACAGAAAAAAAATAAGCACATGCAACAAACTTCACTGTCACGCGGCATTTGCCTCCAATCATGACCACTCATGCTCACAGACGCGAGTGAGGTGATAAGAGTGCACTCACGAATGAGTGTGCCGACCCACAGTCCTTGTAAATCGTCCAAAGGTAGGCATCCTACGCACCCGAACATGGGATTTCAGCTTTCCACTGGCAGGATAAAGAACTGGATCACCTCATACCACATTTTTGCTTGCAGTGCATCAGAGCTTTTGCACATTGTAATTCATCCAGACCACTTTTTTTTGGAATGTACTAAGCTTATTCAGTCTCTGTGTAGCAAAGACTTATTTGTAATTCAACTGCTCTATAAGAGTTGGTTTAAAAGGCTTACAGAACTGTGGTGGTGGACCAAAACTTTCAGACTTCAACTAACCTGCTGATACATGAACCAACAAGGTGTGAACCTTCCACATCTTCACAAAATTTTGTTCTGCAGCTCATCAAACTGCCATACACAACTGAATCGCAGGAAATGTATTTGCCTAGCAGCGTTTCAAAATCAGTAAGTTAGGTGGCTCCATTGCTCTTTTGCAGCATAATGTATAGCTCTGTATTTCAGCCATGCGGTAAAGTACGAAAAGATGCACAAAGCCACTCAGAATAGCAGTTGTAAAATAGTTTATTGACTTGCTTAGATGTATCTGCAGAATCCTTCCGGCACTTGGTAGGTGGCCGGGATCCTGCTCAAATCTGAATGCCTGTTGGTCCACGGGTGCAAGCACCACTCTTATCACACTTGCCTCAATTGCTCCTCTGCCAGTCAAGGGGAATGTAACTGCAGGTGCACTGAATCAAAGTTTATTCCTGCTAACAGTCTCTTGCAAGTGACTGCACAAATTGCAGAGGAGAACGGCCAGACTGTGATAAGAGCATCCCTATCCGCCAACTGGGATACGCGCTCTCTAGCAGGCAGGTTCTGCCGAGAGAAAAATCTGTGTGATCTGGCTGAACCAGTCATTTTTCTGCAAAAGATGTTGGTTGCCAAGGTGACCATTCAACAAAGGATACGTGTCTTGGCATGTCCATACAATCTGGGGCCGGGTAGACAGGAACCTGGGAATCTGTAGCTGGTTGGACCTGCATGCAAGAAACTTGTAAAAGTATGTGCTGACAAGACGTTCATGTCGACCTCCGTTACAGTAAAGGGGAAACGCACATCTTGCTGCTCGTCAGACAGTTAAGACTTTCAAACACGCTGGATGTTGTCGCCCTCACCTTGGCGAAAGCCGATCGTTGGTGCTGGGAAAGCACTTATGCTGGCTTCTGGTGCATCAGAGAAGGATCGCTGACTCTTGGCGCTGCTCATAACTTCCTTCTCAAACTTTCAGGTGCGCTCTGGAAAGGAAATTGGCGCATGATATTGTTCGAAAATACGCCCCGAATGTCATTCATGCAGAAGTTACACATGTTACTCACTGAAAGTTGGAAGTGTTTGCATGGGACACAGTGTGAGTGATGTCATTGGCAGCCATTGGTCCTCATTACACTTGCAAAGTAGGATTCCGAGCCCTGCCACGAAGATGCTATGTCGGCCTCTGGTGCAGCAGAAGGGGGAACACGCATCTTGCAGCTCGTCAGACAGTTCAGACTTTCAAACACGCTGGATGTTGTCACCCTCACCTTGGCGAAAGCCGATCGTTGGTGCTGGGAAAGCACTTATGCTGGCTTCTGATGCATCAGAGAAGGATCGCTGACTCTTGGCGCTGCTCATAACTTCCTTCGCAAACTTTCAGGTGCGCTCTGGAAAGGAAATTGGCGCATGATATTGTTCGAAAATACGCCCCGAATGTCATTCATGCAGAAGTTACACATGTTACTCACTGAAAGTTGGAAGTGTTTGCATGGGACACAGTGTGAGTGATGTCATTGGCAGCCATTGGTCCTCATTACACTTGCAAAGTAGGATTCCGAGCCCTGCCACGAAGATGCTATGTCGGCCTCTGGTGCAGCAGAAGGGGGAACACGCATCTTGCAGCTCGTCAGACAGTTCAGACTTTCAAACACGCTGGATGTTGTCACCCTCACCTTGGCGAAAGCCGATCGTTGGTGCTGGGAAAGCACTTATGCTGGCTTCTGATGCATCAGAGAAGGATCGCTGACTCTTGGCGCTGCTCATAACTTCCTTCTCAAACTTTCAGGTGCGCTCTGGAAAGGAAATTGGCGCATGATATTGTTCGAAAATACGCCCCGAATGTCATTCATGCAGAAGTTACACATGTTACTCACTGAAAGTTGGAAGTGTTTGCATGGGACACAGTGTGAGTGATGTCATTGGCAGCCATTGGTCCTCATTACACTTGCAAAGTAGGATTCCGAGCCCTGCCACGAAGATGCTATGTCGGCCTCTGGTGCAGCAGAAGGGGGAACACACATCTTGCAGCTCGTCAGACAGTTCAGACTTTCAAACACGCTGGATGTTGTCGCCCTCACCTTGTTTGGTCTAGCCTCACTGGGGACCCAGGCTGAAGCGGGACCTCCTTGCTTCCACAAGGTCCTGAAGAGAAGGCCTTGTGAAGGCCGAGGTCATTGGCGCTGGGAAAGTACTTGTGTTGGCCTCTGATGCATCAGAGAGAGATTGCCAGAGCTCGCTGCTGCTGATAACTTCTTTTACAAGGTTTCCGACATACTCTGGAAATGAAATCTTCACATTACTTCATTCCAAAAGGCTCCCCTCAAGTCACTCATTTGGGATGAAGCATAATACTTACTGTAAGTGGTAGCTGTTTTGATGGGGCACACTGTGTGATGGCCTTTTCGCGCCTTGGTAGTCTTCATCATCCAGCGTGAATTGCCTTCCTTTGTCTTCGCCTGGGACCGGTCTGCATTTTCATTGAAGTGGAGGATGGCAAGCTGCCTCCTGTAAGTTGAGGATATCGCATCGGATGGCAATGCTGCCTAATGATCTGGAGTACGTGGATGTGGTTACGTGCTGACTTGGAATAAACCAACTGCCTCTAGACAGAGGACAGAACTACAATATAATATTACCTTGCGAGCATCCCTGCTGGAGAAAATGCCATAGACTTTGGCGCGAAGTCAATCAAGATGCTTTGGAATGCCTCCAGAGCAAACGTTTGGCCATGGGGGGACATCTGTGTGATATCCTTGAGGAGACGCTTGTCCTCAGTGATGTGCTTGAATTGCTCGTATGCCTGGGACTCTTGAGGAAAAGGTATGCTTTAAAACAAGTTCTTTAGACAAGTGCAAAAACAACTCACTGGGGTCCATCCAAACTCTTGTCTCCTCTGGCATGTCGCTGTGGAGACACCTTGGGTACAGTCCACCATGTCCAGAGTGCTGGTTGATGACGTGATTTTTCATACTCCGCCAGACGTCGACGACCAGCTCTGCATTGCCCCCTCCAGCGCGGGCTGCCCAGTACATGTGGTTGGTAGTTGACTGAATCCAGAGGTCCAGCTCCTTGCATCCAGCCCGCTTGCTTGCCGCAGCTAGCTTTTTCTTGACACCTTAATTTTAAAAAGGCATATCAGGGAAGCCTGCAGCACATTCTGTGCAAGCAAGCATCTTTTCAATCATGCTCTCAACTTTCTTACCTTTTGAGATGTGCCAAATGTCAAAGTAGTGCTTGATCTTGGGTTCACGGGTCTGCATGTGCTTTCGTATGGCAGGGTGACGGTCAGTTGTGAGAGACCGGATCTTGATACCTGTGTTATGCATTTTCGGTGGGATAACGATAAATTGTCTACCATATAAACCTTTGTGGCATGCCATACATTTCTCCTTGAAGAATTCCAGCTGCTTGATTAGGCCTTCCTTCTCCATGTTCACGCTGGCCATTGCCTGCTCCGACTGCATGAAGACGGGTTTCAAACATTACATTCCTGTATTTCCACTCTACTTACCAACGGCTTACATAAATATTTATCACTGAATTACTGCAACAACTTTCCACAGACGTGTCTACTGACCTCCCCCAGCTGGACCTGGACCGAGTGAAGAATTCTGTTGATCTGCTCAACATGCGTGGTGTATGTCAGGAACTTGGCAGAAAACCCAGGGGAGTCAAATCGTCCATCACCGGTGACATCAACCTCTTGGTTGTTCAACTGGTCCATGAGTTCAGCTTGTTCTTGTAGCCAGATCTGTTCAAATGTTATTCCATTTCTTGACTAGCCCAGTGTAAAATTACAACTTAGTTTGATTGTGCACTACTGCAGCGGTAGTTACTACAAAACAACAAAAAAGTGATGTCAGGAGAAGTGTGTTCGTTTAATCTGAACTTCATTTCTGCCTTCTGGCTAACGAGAATTGAACTTTTTTGAAAACATCTGGTCAAGCTGGGGTAAATATATCAGTATGGTTTGTTGGTCACCTTTTCTATCGCAGGAAAAAGGAGGGCATCCTGATAGTTGTAGAAGGTCCGGTCACTTGGGACCTGCACATTCATGTGGCGCAGCATCCTCAGTGTGGAAGCTACATTTGCTCCTGAAAAGAGGAGGTGGCTGGACAGCAGAAGGTTTCCTGCTGCCCTTCCATTGATGACAGGCTGGCTGTTCCACGTCCGGACATGCTCCAGAGGACAGATGCTAATGACATTGATGAAGCTGCCTTTGGTGGTAATGGTGGTTTCACAAGGCCTCGAGCACTATGGGCATGTCTGGAACAGCTCCCTCAGACAGCTCTCAAAGACCAAGAACTGCCGTTCTTCTTCTGGGGGGGCCGGTGTACTCTCTGCGGATGACTCACTGGAATCAGAATAGTGCCAACTGTTAGGCCCAAAACCCATGCAGCTGTGAAGAGCCCACCTTTCGGTATCGTCATGGTAGGTTGGAGAGTAGCTGGAGTCAGAGTCTAGCTTGTCACCCTGTGGAGATGTGCAGTCAAGTGGATCACTGCTGCATGTGGCCGGGACGAAGGGTGGAAGCAGCAAGGGCTCCTCTGTGACACGGCCAGGAGAAGTCGCAGCTGGCGTCACTGTAGGGAAACAAATATTTATCCACACAGAATGGACGAAATGCAATAAGGACTTACAGACAGCTTCAGATCTAGTGCTGTGTTCGACAGAACCATTGTCCTGGTACGGACCACTGCTGGCTGCAGCTGTTGAAAGCCTTGCCTCAGAGGGATCTGGTTGAAGATCCTTGCTCTGAAAGATGGTTGTACAAAGGCCGATCAGTCACTTCGGTTTACAAAGCTGGAGGTGGTGCAACATAGCATTTCAGGATTGCTCTACATTCCATGCCTTCACTATAAATACACCGATTTGGGAACTTGATTAGTTTCTATCGGGTGCACGGCATCGTGAATCACAGCATTTACAACCAAACGCCATGTCTGCGCGAAATTTGAGCGCGAACAATGCACCGTTTTAGCCGGCGGAAGCATTGTACGGCGCGCGTAAAATTGCCGAACAAGCTGTATATCAAAGTTTCTAAGCTTATTTAGCCGACCCCACACTTACGAACGCGAAGCACGGAACACTGTTACTTCTTTCGCTTCTGCAAATGATGACCATTCGCGTCATGATACAGCCACGTAACTTTTAGAACAAACTATATCTTCAGCCTGACGCATGTTCGAGTCAGCGATCCTACAGAACGACACTGTCGAGCCATGCTAAGAAAATTAATTCATAAAAATACTTACCAGTACTCTTTGGCGCTTCGGGGCTTGTTGCTCGGTTCCATCGACGACGGGAAGTCGAAGCGTGGGCATAGCGTTCCAACGCAGGCGAGAGTGACTCACGTCGGGCCGATGGAAAGCGCTTATCTCGAAGTGTTCAGAGCAGAAGCGGACACACTTTGGTAGCGTCTCGGTGTTATCGAGCCCCGCGCAACGTAGCCATGCACTACGTCGCGGTTCGTCCTTCGGCAAGGCGAACAAACGTAGGCCCTTGTGCCAATTTTTCTTAGTCCGATGAGGGCACAACCTCACCGCACAAACGTCCGGCATCGCGAAAATATCACTCGCGAACCGAACAACACTCGCAACAAAACGCGATGGCGTCCCACAGATCACACGAAAAAGTGTAGATCCAAGGTTTGGTTTGGTTTATGGGGTTTAACGTCCCAAAGCGACTAAGGCTATGAGAGACGCCGTAGTGGAGGGCTCCGGAAATTTCGACCACCTGGGGTTCTTTAACGTGCACTGACATCGCACAGTACACGGGCCTCTAGAATTTCTCCTCCAAAGAAATTCCAGCCGCCGCGGCCGGGATCGAACCCGCGTCTTTCGGGCCAGCAGACGAGCACCATAACCGCTCAGCCACCGCGGCGGCTGTAGATCCAAGGATGTCGCAGGATAGCAAAAGTAGGAAGTGGGGCACACAGGACCTTCTGGGAGTAAGGACCGCGTGCACCAACAACCGACAAGTAAAAGAAGCGAGGCGAGCGCTTCCTCGGAGCAGGCCGAAGCCACCGCGGTAGGGCGCATCACTCCTATGGCAGCAGACGAGGAGAAAACATAGTCCGGCTGCTTCGGGCTTGTTGTTTTTTAGTGATACGCTCTATGAAACACAACTATGTCGCGGATTTATCAAATTATTGTATCCTGCGTGTCCAGAAAGAGTAATAGAAATTAGTTCGATTATTTTCGCGGTTTTCATTTCACTTCAGTCAAGTCATTGGCGAAAGCAAATAGTCCGCGCGTAATTTTATTTCTGTTGGCTTATTTTGCGGCTATATTATCTACGAATGCAACTACTTATTCACGGAAACTTAAAAAACAAAATAAAGCCAAAGCAAAGCCTCCACAGAGCTGACTGAAAGGCACTCGACGCGTTGGTAGACTCCGCCCATCGTATGAGGCCGAATTCAAAAAAAAAGGCGGGAGCCGGACGTTAATTAGATTTAATTGAGGAAATCGGCCACACAGGGCAATAAGTCGCAGCTCCTAAGAATGCTGGGAACGTGTACATCAAGTTCCCGCGGCAAAAAGACATGTTCAGTATCCTCTTCAGTGCACCTTTAAGAACAGATATGGATGTCATGCAAGCAAACGCAATAGCCATGAATAATAAGATACACGAACTGGAAGCACACCTTGACGACGCAGAAAACAGATCTCGCAGGAATAATCTTATTTTCTATGGCATCCCCGACAATAGCACTGAATCATGGGCTGAGTCCGAAAAACTAGTTATTGATATTTGTCAGAATAATCTAGGTATACAGGTAGAACCTACCGACATAGAAAGAGCACATCGTCTTGGTAAGCACTCAGCCGATCGAACTCGTCCCGTCATCGTCAAATTCTTATCGTACAAAACCAAAAACGCTCTTCTATCAAATGGCCGGAAATTGAAAAACACCGGTTACAGTATTGGTGAAGACTTTTCCCGCCCCGTTCAACACGCACGGAAGCAATTGCTAACATTCGCCAAAGCACACTCTGACAAGTACTCTTTACGCTTCAAAACACTGCATATAGGATCAAAACGCTACACTTTCGACGCATCGTCTGATACTGTTAGAGAAGTCGCGTAGCAGTTGCCCACTCACCAACCATCAACAAAATGTCGACCCACCACGCCCCGCAATGTTCTTTCGTTTTCCATAATATTCACTAACATCCGAAGCTTCCTTCCTAAACGTGAACTCGTATCAAACATCATCTCGTCATCCAGGAGCAACATACTCATATTAACAGAAACATGGCTAAATAGTGATGTAACAGATGCTGAACTCCTAACTGATTTGCCTGATTTTAATGTTTATAGAAATGATCGGAAAAATTCGCGGGGGGGTGGTGTCCTTGCTGCAATTCATAGGGATATATCTTGCTCTGTTGTTGACGTCACTTCCGACATCGAATCATTATGGCTCATTTGTCGCACTGCCCCCGTAACAGTACTTCTCGGCGTTTGCTATAGACCTCCACAGACTAATCCTGACTTCCCACGTCATCTCAATAATACCATTCATAAACTTCGTTCCACATATTCAAATGCTTACATCCTTCTTTTTGGTGATTTTAACTACCCTGACATCGACTGGCAGAACTTATCTAGCTCTGAAATAACATGCCATGCAGAGGCAAAGAACTTTATCGAAATGTGTCTAAATTTTAACCTTACCCAATTAGTATCACAGCCAACCCGTGTGACACAAGAATCAGCAAACACACTCGACCTGATATTAACCAATAGCCCCGAAAAACTAACACCTATCAGTTTTCTTCCGGAAATCAGTGACCACAAAGTCATACATGCTCTATTTTCATTTCACTCTACTAAAAAACAGACATCTGAAAAAACAATACGTCTATACGATAAAGGAAACTACAACGCAATAACTGAAGATCTTAGCACTTTTTTTCCCGAATATGAATCCGCATTTCACACTCGCTCAATTCATGAAAACTGGTCAATCTTCAAGAACAAATTAAACAGTCTAACTGATACGTTTGTCCCGACGATTACTTTTCACACTAACCGCAATAAACCCTGGTTTACTCGGCCCTTAAAACGACTAGAAAACAAAAAAAAAACGATTTTTTCGCTCCGCCAAACGCATAGACACACCTGCCGCATGGGAAAAATATTACCAAATCGAAAAATTATACTTACATTCCGTTCGTGATGCCAAGCACTCATTTTATCACCACGACTTACCAAACCTACTAATAAGCAACCCAAAGCAATTTTGGCAGGTCCTAAATCCTACGCACCGTTCCCATATTACGTTAACGAATGACTTGAATGAACCTGTTGCTGATAACAACTGTTCAGATGTTTTTAACAATGCATTCGCAACTGTCTTCACCACCGAGTTTGACGCGCCTCCACACTTATCATCCTTTAACTTGGAATCCTTCATGCCGGCTATCGCCTTTAGCGAACAAGGCATCTCATCCATAATTCATAATATGAAACTGTCGTCTGCAGCTGGTACAGACCTAATTAATTCAAAACTTTTGAAGAACGTGAACACTATTTGCGCAGCCTATTTATGTCTTCTTTTTTCACAGTCACTGTCTTCAGGAATCATTCCAGCTGACTGGAAACAGGGCAAGGTCGTTCCAGTCTACAAATCGGGTAACAGAAACTCACCTTTGAATTACCGCCCCATTTCCTTAACTAGCGTACCGTGTAAAATAATGGAGCACGTCATATACTCACAAATCATGAACTTCCTTGACGCAAACGAATTTTTCCATCCTTCACAACACGGATTTCGCAAGGGCCTCTCATGCGAAACCCAACTAGCACTCTTCCTTCATGACTTACATGCTAATCTCGACCGTAACATGCAGACCGATGCTATTTTTCTAGATTTTGCGAAAGCCTTTGACAAGGTCCCTCACCGCCGACTATTACTAAAACTTTCGCAGCTCAACCTACACGCTAATATTTTAAAATGGATTGAAGAATTTCTAACTAATCGTTCGCAGTCGGTCTATGTTAACGGCCACCTGTCTAAGTCCGTCCCAGTAACATCCGGTGTCCCACAAGGATCTGTCCTTGATCCCCTTTTATTCTTAATATATATTAACGACTTGCCCATGCATGTTTCCAGCGGCATTAGAATGTTCGCCGATGATTGTGTCATTTACCGTACCATTAATAATCGCGATGATCAACACACCCTTCAGGCAGATCTTAACAGTGTATTAAATTGGTGCAATAATTGTTTGATGTCCCTTAATCCTACTAAATGCAAACTCATGTCTTTTTCTCGTCGTCGTAACCCTTGTCGTTTTTATTACACTGTTTCTGATACACCGATTGAGCTAACAGAATCGTATAAATATCTGGGAATCACCGTCTCTCCTGATCTCTCATGGCGCGCTCATATCTGTAACATCATTTCAGCATCAAATAAAACACTAGGTTTCCTGAAGCGTCACCTCCGTCTTGCCCCACCTGAGGTAAAGCTGCTCGCGTACAAATCATTGGTAAGACCAAAATTAGAATATGCATCTGCCATCTGGAACCCACATCAAGTATATCTAATCACTGCATTGGAATCTGTTCAAAATCGTGCCGTCCGGTTCATTCATTCCTCATACTCGTACGACACCAGTGTTTCAACTTTGAAAGTGAAATCCGGATTGCCACTCCCTTCATTTCGTCGCCGCATCGCTAGCCTCGCTCTTTTTCACAAGTTTTTTTATTCTTCCCTGAATCAAGCACCGTACATCACAGCCGCAGCACGCATATCTCACCGCACCAGTCATCCACTGCAAGTTGCACGCCCATCGTCGCACACTACTACTTTTTCTGCATCGCTCTTTTCGCGAACAGCTTCAGACTGGAACGGCCTTCCCTATGACATCGTCGTCATCGCTTCGCCATCTGTTTTTCAAGCGCGTGTAACAAATCATCTTCAGTGTTAATCATTGCTGTTTTTTTTCACATTTTCAAGTGTATTCCCACCCCTTATGTAACACCCCCTGAAAAGGGGGCCTTCAAGGAATAAAACTGAACTGAACTGAACTGAAAAGCAACATCCTTATCATATCATACGGCCCACCACCATCATTCTCGACTACCAGAAACCGACTGTCATGGAGACCTAAAGAAGATGATTCACGAAATATTGCTACAAAACATCCCAAAGTAAAACCTCAATCCAACAATCTATAAATATGCGCTTCTGCCAAAAAGCAATTGACACCCCAAGGTACAAAGACCTTTTTCCGGCCGCCATATTTCTAGGGCGGGAACTCCAAAACGCAGTTTAAAGAATAAGTTCGTCACAGCAGGCTGTACAAGCATTCGTTTTCCACGTTTCAATACGTTTTCTCCGGAACAGAAGAGTACAATGACCTATACACAGTAACAGGCAAGGCTACTTCACCAAGATCTCTGTAAAGCTGCTTTTTGGCAACTTTAATTAAATATTCCGTTGAGAAACAGGTGCAGAAAAAAAGGTTTCTTTTGACAATTTTACGAAAACAACCATACATTCCCCAGTGACATGACAAACAGTTGATACAGGAAACATCAGTAAAGCTCTTGCCAAGCCAACCTCACAAAGAGCTCGTAGGAATGAATCCTCCACCTCTTTCAAGATGGACCGGTTAACAACTTGACACAAGATAATATGTGAAAAAGAAAGGCCACCATAGCGTACTGAGCGAAAAGGTTTATTCGACTTGTTTTTCTTTTCACAACATATGAAGCCCTGATATGCACTGCAAGGATCCGGCGTAGCTTTTGCATATTCATCCTTCAACAGTAAAAAACCTGGTGCACATACCACAATCTTGCTGACAAGAACAGATCGGATGCAGAGGCGTGAGCAAACACTGAATTTTTCTTTGCCTTCCATGTTTCTGCTTTATTTCTCATTATATCTATTGTCTCCAATATGGGTCACTGTCCCTCTAGATTTCTTGTAGTACTCCGAGGTACTATGTTGAATTCAACTGCTAAGCAACATTCTCAAGTGCCAGAGGCTTTGTTTCCTAGTCCCTATGCAGTAACCCTACACATATTTGCCAATTGAAAGAATATTGACTAATCATACAAAATTTCTTCAACGCATTTGCTGCCTGACTAACGCTTTCCTTGCGCACACCGAATATGGCTCTATCATCGGCTTATTCTAACGCTCGTATTTAACATGACTGCAACGCAAACCGACAAATTGATTTATACACCAGAGAACTGCTACATAGGCATTCTATATACAGGGCGTCCCAGCTAAATGCAACCAAGCATGTAAAAAAACGTCTGGAAGACGTTGAAGCAACGATCGTTAGCTGTTCGGTGGCGTCATCTATCGCCAATGTGATGTATTGCCACGTAATTAGGCTACTTTTCCATGCGTTACGGCGAGCGGGCGCCTACCACATTGAGGTCGGGTATTTTTGACCAGTTTTGGCCTAAAAAGTTTTCTGACTCTTTGGAGGGCCATTTTTACTCACTTCAAGGCGGTAGGTGCCTGGTCGCCATGAGGTATGAAAGTTTGAGCTGCCGAGTGTATACGACATGGCCGCCGTGTTAAGCCTAACCGTAAGTAAATGTTAACCTAATTATACAATACTGGTGTCTAACATGTCCTACACATCGAGCCCGTAACGAATATTTATAAGTTAGATGATGACGTTATCGGTTATTTAATGATAAGCAATTAAATATAAGCATACCCATAAATAAATATTAACTTCATTAGTTAATTTTGGTGTCTAACCTGTTCTACTCATATAGAGGATTCCAAATATCCAATTCGTTTCATAATGCATTATTAATTTTTGAGCTAAAAGCGATTAAACATAATCACCCGACTAGTTATTTATGACGTCACAAAATCAGTGACGTCGCCAATCACCAAATCGATATACTAATGACGTTACCGATGAGTCACCAATTGGGTTGCTGTACCGATGTACTATGGGAGACGCTGTCATAAATTCTTCGGAGTTGGAAAATTTCACGCCGCAGAGAGGTGGTAGCAGACCCCAAGAAATTGTGGAACATGATTAATAAGAGCTAACGCTCTTCACTTCACTTCACTTCACTTTATTCACCTTAAAGACCCCCTTCAGGGGGTATTACATAAGGGGTGGGTTAATATATTCAACAATAATAAATACATGTCAAAGAAGGAAAAATCTAGTCCCCCTTCCTGGTAGCAAAGCGCTTGACAGATGTCTTGGGTGTTGGCTGCAAGGTGTCCAAAATGACCTCTGGTGACTTACTGCTCGAACTGCGCGAGAACGCCCAATACTCAAAACTCGAGAACATCGTGTCCAAAGGGTGCATCCCAGTCTCCATCACTTCCCATCTATCTCTAAACACTCTCCGAAGTCTCATCTCTAAAACAGATTTTCTCCACCTCACAAAAAAGAAATGCTTGAAGCGCTCATCGACCAAGAAGTTATAGATGTTCACCGTATAAAGACATGAATAAGAGCTCACGCTCTTTAAAGAGGATGTTCCCTAGCCCTGTGAAACCAACTGAGGGTTATTGACAGTCGCGTGTACTAGTCTGCAGTAGTTTTCCATCATACAAAAGTAATTAATTAGCAGAGAAAAAGTAGCTAACCTTTTATTTAATGCCATTACGAAGAACGTGGCAAACGCAGCAGGGGATGGCAGAAAGCTAGGTGGGCGGCTGAGATAAAGAAGCTTGCGGGGATATACAGTGGCCGCAACTGGCAAAGGAAAGGGTTAATTGGAGAGACATTGCTGGAAAAAAACAGCGATAACACGAAGGACAAAGAAAAGAGGAAAACAGGTCCTTCGTCTTAGCGCTTTTTTTTTCCAGCAACATGTACCAACTAGCTCAACTCTCCGTTTTATTGGAGAGACATTGGAGAGGCCTTTGTCCTGCAGTGGGTGTAGCCAGGCTGATGATGATGGTGATGATGATGTGAAGTGCAGGCTAGAAAGCAGAATTTATGTCAGTGACCTAATGGCCAGGTTTATTCTTTCCGGAAGCTAGGATTTTCCGCGCTCATTTGTGAGTTAAGTATTTTAGAAAGGTAGTTATTCCGTGCTTATTGCTGGTGACTCAAACATGATGAGGCGCAAAAGTGCTATAATGGAACGCGTAAAGGGCGATAAGTGGATGGCAGTCGGGGTATTTTCAGGAAGGATCGGACCTAGGCATCCTCATGAGGGCGTCCTCACTCTCCCCTCATGAGTATTTCACTCGGCCGTGACGATGGCCAGGGAGGGAAGACATGAGGTGAGGGGGAGGCATGACAAGAGGCACGGTCTGAGTGGGGTATGATGTCCCGAACCGTACTCCGGGCTAACGTTTCTTCTCTGTGCTGCCCGTTATGAATTCCCGCTAGTCCTCAGCGCGAGGGTTCCTGGTGAAGACGTGGTTTCTGCAGTGAGAAGGTGTGCGAGCAGAACACGAAAGGCTAGTAGCCGCACGCCTTCTCCGTCACCGCACTCGTGTTGTATACAAAACAAAGAAAAGAAGCACGCACGAAGAGTCCCAGCTAGGATTCGAAGGGAATGAAAAAACGCAAGAAACAGCAATCAAACAGCAGATAAACTTGGTGAAGGCTCACTGTAGACGAACCTTTTAATGATCACCGACCCAGCAGTAAGCTACGGGGCTTTGGCACGTTCTGCTCTTCGAAGCGGCCGCCGCCTTGCGACTTCAAGTGGGTATCCATTCCTATTACCTTGTACTGTTTTGAGGTGCAGCGCAAGTGTGCATGTGGGTTCCAGGAGCAGGTGGCGAAAGGAGAATTTCGCTACTTCTACATCTTCCGATTTGCTTCCGCCCCTCCCTCTGAACTTCGGAGAACTAGGACGCTCCGTGGACATGAAACTTGGAAGGATACCGGAGTATCCTGTATGAGTGACATCGCCGGTGAATGATGCAATTGAAACGTGATTATATCTCCATAGCTAACACTAATCATCCCCATTAGTGCGCGTGCGCGTGTTACAAAAGCGTATCTTCGTCGAACGGCTCTTACTCGCATGATCTTCACTCACGACTTCTTCCCCTCGTCGCCTATGTGCCCCCCCTCCCGTTCACTCCTGTGCGATTGTTTGAGTGTGTATTCTACAGGGAGCGGCAAAGTGCAAAGAAACCTACCGCTCTGCGCGCTGGGGCTGACTCGAGATCAGGCTTCGTCGGCTGCGAGTTTGGGAAATAAAGGTCTAGTCAGCGAGAAACGGCCAGGCCTCCTCCGCATGTCTAGGCGGCAAAGGCTACAGCAAATAACAGCAAAAAACCATACTTGCTTTGTGCACTCTGCCTAATGGCTATTGTTTACCTGTTGCCTCGAGAGCTTAGTAGCTTCCCTAGCTTATTTGTACGCCTTATTCATGGGGTTTCTTCACAACAGCCTCCCTGTACTTGGAAACAATCGAAAAACAAACATACGAAGTCTACAAAGCATTCAAGCTCAAGCTCTCCGGACTTGCCTAGGATTGCCGACATGTGCCTCTACGGCCGCATCTGTACTCATCGGCCAGGAGCGTTAAATCCCTGCCTACCTAACAGTTAACGCACTGAGGGCACATTTCCGACACGTATCCCGGGTTCCCTCTAACAATATTGCCAGTCTTACTATTACGAGGTAGCGCATATCGTTTAAAAACACCATTGATTCATATAGCGCCATTCCGCCGTCCAAGTTTAAACCCGCCTCTAGACCATCCTCGCTACATTGGAGCCTGTAATATCCCTGTGTGCTTCTTTCAATAGCTAGCATCAGGAAGAACATTGATTTATCGCGGATAGAACTAAAACAAGTCACTTTTCAATATTTCAATGAGCAGCATGCAAACCGCGTGCGTGTATACACCGACTGCTCACTGAACCCTAAGAGTTCTTCGGGCTCCGTGGTCACCCCGAAAGGACTATTGAAATTAGAGTTCGGATAGCTCACCAGACTTCTTTGACGAGTGCAGAACTCGCCGCTCTTCGTGTCGCCACTGAACACATCAATCAGCAGCGCCCTCAGCAGTGGTCTATTTTCACCCATCCCAAAGCTGCCCTCCAATACTTACAAGCTGCTCTTCATCGTGGAGCCCATGAACTGGTCACGGAAGTTCGACAGCTAAACCACTCTGCTATGAAAAAATTCAGGAAGCACTTTGTTGACCTAAAGTGCGGTGAGCCAAGAGCCTTTAGCGCGGTGTTTTATTTTATTTTTATTTTGAACAAACTGCAGGCTGAGCGCCCAAGCAGGAGTGGTATGCATAAAATTAAAAAAAGCATGAATGCACCAGTTACAAAACACATCAACACATTGAGTAGACCAGTTGAAGAGGTTATTACTGCGCATAAAATAAAAGCACAAAAAAACTGACACAATCAAAATCGACACACAAGAACTGACAGGAGGCAAGATTTCATAGCCATTACATACTTAATTCCGGCGTATCTAAAGACTGGAGGGAAGAAGCAGGCAAACTATTCCAATCTGAAATTGTATTAGGGAAAAAGGGGAATTTGTTTAAGTTAGTCCTTACAAAGTGAGGCGTTAAAGAGAGGGCTTGAGAGTGGCGTGTCTGCCTAGTGGTAAGAGGGCAAACGTAAGGGCTAGGATCAAGTGCAGGGTTTGTGATTAAGTAAGATAAATAAAAATTTAAGACGGAGCAATTTTCTTCTTGCTTGAAGAGTGGCAATACCATTTTCCGCTACTAATTCAGATTCCGAATCAGTGCAACCGTATTTGGAATAAATAAAACGCTCGGCCCGTCTCTGAATTTTTTCAAGAGCGTTTATATTGCGCATCGTATGGGGGTCCCACACTGTGCAAGCATATTCGAGTGCAGGTCTTATAAGAGTTGTGTAAGCGAGAAGTTTAACATGAGCGGGGGCATCCTTAAGGTTGTGTCTGAGCAGGCATAGTTTGCGAAAGGCTGAAGAGGAGATGATAACAATATATGTGTTCGAGCGGAGGCGGGTATTTAGTGTAACCCAGAGGTATTTATATTCGTTCATTTCGATTAAACTGCAGTCCGGGACAGAGTAAGTGTACTGAAGTGGGTATTTTTTCCTGGTTATGCGAAGCAAGACCGATTTCTCTGAGTTTAGGAGCATGTCCCACTCCTGGCACCAATCTAGTATGTTAATTAGTTCAACATTAAGTGCATGCTGGTCTTCGGGTACCACAATTTCATTAAAGATAACGCAGGCACCGGCAAAGAGACGAATTTTCACTGGATCGTGGATCACATTAACTACATCATTTCAAAATATCAGGAAGAGGAGTGGCCCGAGAACACTACCTTGCGGAACACCGGAAGAGACGGGAAGACAGCCAGAGTCAGAACCATTTATATGTACATACTGAGAACGGTTGGTTTAGTAGGTGGGGATCCAGGCAATGAGGAAACTGGAAAGTTCAAGCTCCTTTGATCCGAAAATAAGTTTGTCATGCGGAATACCATCAGAATCTTTGCTGAAGTCCAAAAATATAGTATCTATTTGTCCACCTCTGTCGAGGGCAGAAGCGAAAAAATGAACAACTGTTGTTAACTGTGTTGTGGTTGAAAACACCTTTCTGAAGCCATGCTGGAACGGAGATAGAATATTGTGGTTATTTAGGAACTCAGAGATGTGAGTTCTCACTATGTGTTCAAGCATTTTTACAGGTCGATGATACTGAGAGTGGGTTGCCTCTTTTAAAGACAGGCACTACGCGCGCTATCTTCCAGTCATCTGGAAGAGAGGAATATCTGATTGAAAGCTGGAAGATTAATACAATGTACCTAGCTAATTGCTCTGCATAGCGCCGGAGAAACGTATTTGGAATACCATCTGGTCCTGGGGATGAGTTTATTTTCAACCTTAACATCATATTAACAATGCCCTCATATGAAAAACCAGCCAAAAAGACGGGGACAAAGGAGAGACGAGGCACACACAACGACTGGACTATCAACTGTGCTTTATTGAAAAACAGCCAGTCTCCGAGAAAACCCAACAGAGCATGCGCAGCTCAACGGCACAGCAAAACCAGCACAAAAAACAACAACAGCGAGCTCGTAAGATAGTCAAGCTGCAGTGTCAACGGGACAAGTAACCTAATTCTTTCTGCATCAACGTGATAGAAGCCGTGCTAACACAGTTATCTCCATGATTGCTAATGTGAAATGCTTCGAGGATTTCCCGCTCAACCTTACCCTTGCCTCTACCGAGAAAAGTGACATTCGAAAACAACGGGTAGCACCCGCAATCGCGGCAATGGCGAGGCAAGTTTGCTCCGTCAGCCGGAGTCAGAGAATTATGGTGCTCTCGTAGCCTTTCATTAATACACCGGCCAGTTTGGCCGATGTAAACTTTTTCGCATGTCAGCGGAATCTTATAAACCACCCGTGTCGCACAAGGAACATAGCAGTTTTGATGCCGCGTCGAACAAACAGGTGGTCTAGTTCTGCCACGCGCGACACGTCAACAAAGCCTTGAAAGTTTGCAAGGAGCAGAAAAGACAACATTGACACCTTGTCTTGCAGCAACTTTTTTGATGTTGTGCGAAGCCCCATGCACATAAGGCATCACCTCAAATTTTCTTCTTTCAGTCCTAGTAGGGCCAGCCACCTTTTCGTCACGGCTCTTAATTCTTTGCAGCAACGACTCTGCCACAGCATTCAAAAGCGGTTTTGGGAAACCGGCCTCTTGCAAACGCTTAACCTGGTTGTCGAAACTTGATTTCATGCTATGGTGGCAACTCTTCTGCAGAGCATTGCGAAATCAGCTCATGGCAATCCCTCTCTTGACGACTTTTGAGTGTGCAGACGAGTACGGTAATAAAGCCTTCTTACTCCTAGGTAAAAAACACCAGCATACATGGCCATCGTCACGAAAAGTTAGTTGAAGTTCTAAAAAACGAATTGACCGGTTAGCGGGTAGTTCAAAGGTAAAAGAAAGGGAGCTCGAGCAAGCTTTAAAATCTTCTAAGACATTTTCTACAACCTCATGCAAGGAGTCAGTCGGTGAAAGATTTAACATTATCAAGAAATCGTCAACATATCTAAAAACTTTGCACACTCGTTTGTCAAGAAAAGAGCCTAAAAGCGTGTTGTCAAACTTCGCTAAAAAAATTTGGCACAAGATAGGAGCTACGCTAGCACCAATACAGATTCCTTTTTTCTGTATGAACAGACCGCCCTTAAAATCTACAAGGGTAGATGAAAGATAAGTAGTTAACAGTTCTAAGAACGCATCGATGGAGATGCCACAAGCATTTTGGAAGGCAACTAGGCCGTTCTGTTCAATCACTTCACGCACTGCAATAAATAGTTCGTCATGAGGGATGCTGTAAAACAAGTCTTCGATGTCAATAGAAAACCCGGCGTTGGCTCCGGGAATGCCGTCGCCGAGTACTTCAACCACAGCAGCTGCGCTTGCAACGTAGCTTATGGTAGGGTAAGCTTATGGTAGGGCGAGATCGAATTGATCTCGCCCTACCATAAGCTTGCCGTCCTGGTTAGCTCAATTGGTAGAGCGACTGCTCCGGTGTAGCGGTGGTCCTGGGTTCGAATCCCGGACCAGGACGAATTTTTCTTTAACTACGAAGTTTCTGAGAAAGCTGTACAGCTTTCCTTTGTAGCCGTATGGCTGCGCTCGGGTGGATGCCAATGAGTAATTACTCCCTTATTACAAATCTACTCCACCTTGGAGGATTCCCCTAAACATTTGACCAAGTTAATTTTAAAGATGCTGTTTTCGTTGATATGCGTTGGTGAGCAATTTATTTTCTTGGAGTAATAAACCCCTTTTTGCAGTCTGCTGCTGCCTTTACTTAGCTGTCGTCCAGCGTTTATTTACTGATGACATGAAACCATGCGAAACTCGTCGCAGTTGCACCACAGATGGACCAAACAGCGTCGACAGAGGCATACTTAGAAAATTTTTAAAGTGACTGTCAAATCTTTATAATGGCTTCTGTCTGCTACGCAAGACTGACAGCGGAAAAACAATTTCACAGTTCACATCGCGCTTCCGGATATTATACCACTGTCGCCGCCCACAAGGATGGCAACATCGGGGCCGCGGCCACCCTTCATGCTAGCAATCCTACTTAGGCTTAGGGTGCGGCCATCGCCTTGGTGTTCATACACGCTACACAAGATCCCAACATCACGGATATCTGCACCGACTCCCAAGCTACATACCGTCATTACTAGCAAAGCATAATCACACCAACTGCCCGAGGCATCCTCGCATCAGGGCATTTGACAATGACAAGTTGACAATGACAATTGACATTTGACAATGAGAAGTTTGGTCCGGTTTCCTTTCAAAATGAATGTGGTATTGCAGTAAGCGGTTTCCTGGAACTTCTAACAGCTTATCTGAAATCAACCTTTGCAGAATGGGATGACAAGATTTTTCTTCAGAAGAAAGGAATCTGTATTGGTTCCGTCATTGCCCCTTTATTGAGCGACCTGTATTTAGCCAAACTTGATTAAAACGTGAACAGTCGGTTGGAGGGTACAAAAGCAACAAAGATTTTTCGTTTTGTAGACGACTTTCTCGTTTTTCTCGATTGCAATCAGGATACCTTCCAAGTTGATGTCTCGAAAACATCGGCCATTTTCTTAGAATGCTTATCTCCTCTAACCCCTTACACATGAACTTCCGAATAATGGGTCCTTGATATATTTAGAATTGGGCCTTCATTTCAAGTGTGATCACCTATGCTGGTCTTATGAGCCAAGGGGCCAGAAGCCGGTACTTCCTTTTGACTCAGCCCACTCTAAGTTGGTTAAACGGAATGTAGTTCAAGGAATCTTTAGAAATGCGCTGGTAAAATCGTGTGAACACCAAATTGAGACCAGTTTCTAAACGCAAACAATTAGATTAGAAAATGCTGGCTACCCCACTAAGCTTTTAGCCTCAGTCGCTGAAGCAATGCTTAAAAAATCAAAACGACCCGATTCGACTGCCACGACTGACAACGCCAATAGAAAGAAAGTCTCTGTTATGCCCTACTTGCATCGCATTTCGCACAACATGAAGAAAATTGGGAAATGTGTTGGAGTTGAAGTCGTCTTAAGTGCCCCAAAGCGACTTTCCCAGCTTTGCAGAAAGGTCAGTGAAACTCTTAAAAAAGAGAGTATATGCAATGTCCGGCACGAGAAGAATTTTGTGCAGTGTACCGATTCAGTTGTCTATTCCATCCCTCTGTCCTGTGGAAAGCAGTATTATGAACATACAGGGCGTTGTTTAAATGAAAGACTAAATGAACATGATTACAACGCAAATGTCCAAAAGTGCCGTCACATTGGTATCCATTGTCGGGATTGCAAAGATGTAGAAACAGGATGTGTGCCACATTTTGAAAAAACTCGGGTAATGGCCACAACCAGAAACACGAGGCCCCGTGAAATAGTTGAGGCAATCACAATAGCTGCGTTAAAAGAACAGTGCATTAGCCAGCCTTCAGTGTCGCTATCTGAGAAAGAACTCGGCTATCTGGCAAAAAATTCGAGGCACTAACATTTTAACTTCCCACCTTATGCATCCGTCTTTTTTCCCGCCAACTTTATTCCGCTATTTGATACACAAGACTTAACCTTATGTTTCTGTGGGTTTTACCTTTTAGCTGTTAGTTTTTCCGCGATGTTTTCTTAATTTTAGCTGTTAGTATTTTTGCCGTGTTACTTGTTGGCATCTTATCTTTTTCATTTCCATTGCCCTGTTTACTTTATTGCTTTTATCGCTTTTATTGGTTTTTACCTTTTTGTTTCTATCGGTTTGTATTTTCAGTATCAATTTTCATCTTCACGATGTGGCCGCCGCGGTGGCTCAGTGGCTATGGTGCTCGGCTGCTGACCCGAAAGACGCGGGTTCGATCCCGGCCGCGGCGGCTGAATTTCTTTGGAGGAGAAATTCTATAGGCCCGTGTACTGTGCGATGTCAGTGCACGTTAAAGAACCCCAGGTGGTCGAAATTTCCGGAGCCCTTCACTACGGCGTCTCTCATAGCCTCAGTCGCTTTGGGACGTTAAACCCCATAAACTAAACTAAACTAAACTATCTTCACGATGTCTGGCGTTTTTTCCTTGTTTTTTCCCTGTTGTTTTTCTTGCCTCCATTGAAACTTCTCACCTTCACTTGTTATATTAGTTAAGATCTTTGGTTTGCTTGTGTCGCATGTCTCTTCATGACCTTGTAGATTCCACTTGTTCTTTCTTTCCTTGTGTGGCACGCCCCCCTGACATGGCTATATATATACGTTGCATCTGTACTTCCGAAATAAAGTTGTAAGTTCAGCGCTCCTGTCCGTCGTGTTCAGCCTTTTTCTTGTCCGTTGTGTTTTGTGCGCTGGTTCCTTCAGAAGACCTCTTCTTGGCCATGCGTGACAGAGAAGTACGCAAAAAGATTGCAAATTCGCCGGTACTAAAGATATTCAGATTTGTCGATGATTATCTAACTTTTCTTGACTGTCCAGGCAATGTTTTTATGACCGAAGTTTCGAAGTTACTAACCATTTTTAGAGAGTCTTTTCATCCCCTCGTATTAACGCATGAAGTTCCGGAAAATAGCTGTCTTCGCTTTCTTGACCTTAAGCTGCACTTCTCACCCGATCACTTAGGTTGGATCTTCGGACCAAGGGCCAATAAGCCACTTTTACCGTTTGAGTCAGCGCATTCGAAATTAGTCAAACGAAACATAGTCCAGGCCACCTTCAATAATGCATTACTCAAGTCCTGTGAGCACAGTCTCGAGAGCAGTTTCTTTAACCAAGCGCAGAGGCTTCTCAGTTCTGGGTACCCGGCCTTACTCCTGTCCTCAGTTGCTCAGAAAATGTTTAAAATGAGGCAAGGAAAGAACCTAACCTCAAGGGAAGGGCAGAGTCGCAATAAAAAAGTTGCTGTAATACCCTACATCCACCAAGTGTCCCACAATCTAAAAAGAATTGGAAAAAGGGCAGGGGTAGACGTTCTTTTCTCTGCCCCTCACCGTCTGTCTAGACTCTGCAGAAGGGTCAATGGCTCTGGGGAAAAAATTACAGAGTGCACAGTTAAGCAGCGGGATCCGTTCGTAGCATGCTCGTCGGGTGTTGTCTATTCGATCCGTAGAGTTAGTTCTTGGGCTAGTTGGTATTCTCGATTTACACTGATAGTTTTTCAGCGCAACGGCACACGGCCAAAGAAAAGAAGCAGCGAGAGAAGAAGGACGAGCACAGCGCTGTGTTCGTCCTTCTTCTCTTCCTGCTTCTGTTCTTTGGCCGTGTGGCGTTGCGCTGAAAAACTAGGAGTATATTCGATCCCTTTACCCTGCGGCAGGAAGTAGATCGGTCAAACAGGGCGATGTATTAACAAGCGGTTACTAGAGCATAAAGCTAATGCTGCGGATAAA
The DNA here is from genome assembly GCF_055824585.1 of Amblyomma mixtum. NCBI lineage: Eukaryota > Metazoa > Arthropoda > Arachnida > Ixodida > Ixodidae > Amblyomma > Amblyomma mixtum. The sequence goes on from NC_143015.1 coordinate 17,889,994, forward strand.
AGGTGCGGTAATTTGGCCATCCACTGCCGTGATTGCAGTCCTTGCCGACGCCGCTCCCCCACTTTCAAGGAAACAGATATTCTGGCGAAAAACTTAAATCAACTGACCCGAGAAATCATTGAACCAGCCACTATTACCAAGCTAAAAGATGAGTGCGTTAGCACACCGTCAGTTGCCCTGTTAGACAAAGAGTGTTCATTCCTCTCTGCTTCGATTTGATTCAGTCCATTCTTTTGGTTTCATCCCGTGATGTTTTGCTGGCGTCCACTTTTTACGATGTTTTCCATCTTAAACTTTTCTGTAAAAACTTCTCTGTTATCTCACCTTAGGTTTTATCGCCCACACGTTTTTACGATTCATTGCTTGATTTTAGAGATCTGTTGTCTGTTCAATTTCATTTTTTAGTGACCACCTTTCCTGCTTGTTTTTATTCTCATCGGCTTCTCAGGTTTTTGCTTTTATCTGTTTTAACGCTTTTAATTCCGTGATCTTTTAGCCGTGCGGATTTTTTACATCTTCTGCAGGCTTTTCCTGCACCTTGTATGCTTCAGTCTGTTCAGTTTTTAGTGCCATCATCTTTGTCACCTTTCATCTTCATTCGTTTAGCCGTGTCGGTTGTTGGCTGCTTCGAGGTCTTTTTAGAACTTTTTGGAATTGTTTCTTTACGTTCCGTGCCTTTGTTTCCCTAGTTTTTTTTCATTTCTCGCTTGTTTTTGGCTGCTTTATTGGTTATCAGTGACGATAAGAATAGTTGGTCTATGTGTTGACTCTTTCCGCGCTCCCACTTTGCTATCTTTACGCGTGCGTGACATTTTGGCTTCCGATTTTTTTTCGGAGCTGTGCAGGGCATTCCGTATTGCTAACTTCTTAACCCGAAAAGAGGCACTTCAGTAAGAGTAACTTTCCTCTCAGTATCCCCGATTCGAAGCGAATTGTTCAATAACAATCAGTCAGTATATTTATTTACAATGTAGAATCATTCTATGAGGGTTATGAACATTCTGTGGCTGTTTAGAATTCAGTTTAGAGCGGAGCTCTTAGACGCCGATCTTGCGTTCCGCGTCGTAGTCGGCGTTGTCGTCGTCTTCGGCGTCTTCGGTGCAACTGGTTGTCCAAGCAGCAGAGCGAAACGCCACCTGGAAGGTGGCTGCCACATGAAGATCCCGGAGGGCGGCTAGCCGCGTAGCACGCCACTTGCCGCTACGCGTCGGTGTAGTCAGCGTAACATGCCACCTGACAGGTCAAAGGTCGCACGGTCACGTGACAGGTGGCAGGCAATAGCAGAGCGAGATGCCACGTGCCACGGCGAAAGAGCACGAATAGACCGCCGCCAGGTGGCTGCAACGGGAAGATCCGGAAGTTTGGGAAAAGTAAAATACGTGAAGAGCTGCATTCAAACTTCGCATTACGGACAATCGTGATCGTCTGTGAATTTCTTGGTTGCTCTACTGCACTATAGCTATCCTCGCCAGTGCTGTTGCTTTGATCATCACACGAATGCGCTTATTGGTAGCGTTAAATTTTCTCTCCTGAAATAAGTATACGTCAGAATACCTGTGATTTATTCACTACAGGGACCGCAAATGCTTCTTGCCGTGATTATAAGCTTGTGCAAAACAAAAGCAAAAATGTCAACAAATCAAAGCAGAAGTACTTTAAAATAAAAAATGAAAAAGAAATTATTTCAGTTTCCTGCCACTTTCCGAGGTTGATGTACTTGAGCAACTGATATGTACTTCACTTGCTCTGCTTGATAGCAATCTTTATCTCTGTTTTAACTGGTTTGCTTAATGGTTTATTGAGGTTTAACGTCCCAAAGCGACTCAAGCTATGAGGGACGCCGTAGTGAAGGGCTCCGGAAATTTCGACCCCCTGGGGTTCTTTAGCGTGCACTGACATCGCACAGTACACGGGTGTCCAGAATTTCGCCTCCATCGAAATTCCACCGCCCCAGCAGGAATCGAACCCGCGTCTTTCGGGTCAGCAGCCGAGCGCCATAACCACTGAGCCACCGCGGCGGCCTCTGTTTAAGTGCATTTACATTTGGTTGTATCGATATTGCACTTATTTCACTCATTGTAGATTAATCTCTGTGACAGCATTTCTAACTTTTTGTTTCAAATTCATTGACTTTGTGTTCCGTGAATAGCCCCCCCCCCCCCTGATGTAATGCCATGTAAGGGGTCCTTAATGATTCAATAAATTATGATGATGATGAAACTAATGCTGCCCCTAATGGGATGAATACCAACATCCGTCAAAGAATTGACCACAGAACCTACCGCCGGAATCGAGAAAACGGCTATAGGCTGGTGGCCATCGTTTCCACGGATTTGGCAACACGACCCTGCTCCTTCAGCACGCCCATCCGACGCCGTTGGAAGTCAATAACTTAATAATTGCTAGCTTGCAAAAAAAAAGTCATGATACTTCTATGCGCATTGCATGACGTGTACTTGCGTTATATTTACTAGGTGGCGGCGCAGATTTTTTTCGCTTAGAGATGCGTAGCACTCCTATGAACTACCGTTGCATGAACATCAACAGGTCGATTAGTTCCTTGAGAGACACAATGATTAACTGAATTGAATTTAATTGGCTTTTATTTGCAGGAAGCACTATAGATCAATTCCTACGGGTTGCATAAGGCTAAAGGCTTGGAAGCCTGACTAGGCCTTAGCCACCTCATGCGAGTTAGAGCCTGCCGCAGCAAAAGTACATGCCTTGAATTCAAACATATACGGTGTAGCAATAGGAGATATTTTAACGCTTTTCGATCACAACAAAAATAATACGAGAAATACACACCCCAATAGACCAATATAACTCCGAAGCGCAGTATTAATTGTGACCGTCCTGCCAGCATAAAGTGAGCAACGTTCGCCAGTGGCGAAGCTTTTCTTATAAGCACAGAAAGTGGTTTAAATTTCTCTTTGTTTTTTTTCTAGTAGCACGCACTAAAATGGAACGGCTACGTGTTCTTCGTGTAACCTCGTTGTGGCTAAAGTGCAGGTGTACACGTACGGCTGTTTGCGGCGCACTGAGTCTTCAGGAAATGGCTAGCGTGTTTCGGAACTTTCGACGTGTAATGTCAGCGCCGATGAAGAAAAAAATAGAGTGCCGGTGTACATTAGCGCTTCAAAACGATCTTTTCAAATGTCTGCCCAACATCAACCGGATCGAAATTGGCCTGTCACGAAGCACGAGAACGGAGCCCATTGACAGCGGCACGAAGAAGTGAGTGCTTACGCGAACGGTTGATACACAAGGCTTTTGTTCTGCTTCACTGAAGTCATTTTTGCTATTAGATTTGATAGATTCTTGTTTTCTTTCCGAAAAAGAAGTGCGCTGTGTTGCTCCCGTCAAAGTGGCTCTATAGCCCAGCAAGCATCGATTCCTTTGTCTCGGCTGATGGCCTTTCCGAGCGGGGGTGGGAAAGTGCGTGAGGGTTCATTGGTCTCTGTACGTGCGAAAACGCCGGAAGAGAAAAAGATCCAACCGATGATTCAAAAGGCAACTGCAGAGTCACATTTCCCTGGCTCGCAGTGAAAGGTCGAGGAACCTTCGTGTCATTTTTCAACAGTATATCAACCGGAAACAAACGCGTTCCTTTTTCTTGCCTGCCTTAGGGCTTCCCTTTGCGACGCGGATTTTGTTTTCCACTGCACAATGACTGTCGAGGAGCGTGCTTTCTTTTCTAGTACTGACAACAAAATCGGTTTTATGCGATATAAATTGTCTTCGACTGCTCGCGCGTTTGTCTTCGTCAGGACTCCTTTTTTTTTATACTCAGGCGATGCCAACACTGCGACAGTTTTTAGCTGACGCGTCGGTTCGAGAACCATTTTATGGCTATGTTTTCGTTAGCCACACATGGCACAAAATTCAACCCTTCAATTTCTCCTGAAGGCGAACTAAAATAGAATTTTGGCAAAAGGGTTGAAAACAGGGGGAGTTAGTTGGCACGGATCCATGTTAAAGAGGCTCCACAAGGTCGAGAACGGAGACATCGAAAGACAGAACAGGTGCTCACCATCAACTGACAAAATTTATTCGGACACGTTATATATATACAAAACAGAAAACGAAATAAAAGAGGAGAGAAGCACCTGACATGCATAATCCAATGCATGATTACAACATTCAGCCAGAAAAAGAGCACGTGAGGGAACACCACGATCCAAACCGTATTTAATTGATAATACATTGTCAATATACTGAAACTCTAAATCAAGTAACAACAGCGAAGGCGCACTCACACATGTGTCGGCTTATTTTCTTATTCAAAAAGCATCCGTAATCTCCCGGGCTGTCTTATCTCTACGTCTGTATAGAGCGCGCGTTTCTTCCAACAGTGGAGTGCGCTTGTGACTCTTAACGGGCTTGTTCAAATGTGTTCCTGAACTGCCATCAACTGACCTAGCATGTCTACGAAGGCGCACGTTGGAGAGTGCCCTATCTGACCAGTATAATGCAGGTCACAAGATGGACGAATAGTGTAAACAATCCTGCAAGCAAAGTCTAATAACGGATCGGAGTGACTCACATCACACCCGTTCTTCCTCCCATGCGCTGTGTCATACCTCTCAATTGCAGCACAGATTCTTGAGCACTATCCTTGTGATACGGTTTGACTCGCGGTGCTGTTTCACGTGCTGTTCTTCTGGCTGAATGTTGTAATCATGAATTGGACTCCGCATGTCAGATGCTTTTCTGCTGTTTTGTTTCCCTTTTTGCATATATTGCGCATCCGAGTGAAGTTTTGCCAATTTATAGTGAGCTCTTGTTCTCTCGTTCCACATCTCCGTCCTCGTAGTTGTGGTGCCTCATTAACATAGAAGTTTCACATTACCAAGCAACTGTTATCGTGTGCTATGTTGACAAAGAGAGCCAAAGCCATAAGGTGGCTTTTGTAATAATGATAAGGCCTCAGAAATCTGTCATCAAAAATGTGGTTGCTCAGGTTCACGGCAATAAATCCTACATGATGAAGCAACGCCCTCTTTTTAAAACAGGACGTGAACAAACGGGCGGTCATTAACAGCCTCCGGATGCGAATGTGATGGTTCAACGGCTCGTTCGTGCCGATAGAAACAATCGCGAACGAACATCAAGTGTGCACTGTGAACAACGCCAACGCAGATCGCGTGAATTTGTCGCAATGGGCATAAATGCTAGTCCAGAGTCAGCACTGTGATCTTTTTGTTGCCGAGCATAGATGGCGGTGCTCGTACAACAAGGGCATTTTGAGCTTGAACCTATTGTCGCCCGACTCCTTTCCGCTTCATTTGAGGACACTTTAGCTATATATTGTCACAGAAGCAGGTAGGCAGGTTTGTATTTGCCACAACGTCCAAGCGCCAGCGGAAACGGCCCGGCCGGCTAACCGACTAGCGAGCGAGCTCACGGGCGAAGAGCGCGCTCCAGCCTCCTGAGCGCGACTACTAGGCGGCGCCAGTAATGCGTTGCGGCATTGCCCCTCCCGGTGGAAAAAGCGTCGTCCCGATGCTGCGTGGCGAGGTCAAGCAGAACCGTAGGCTTGACCTAGCGGGCGTGGAAGGGCTTCATCCGGGCAACGAGTACGACTTCCGACTGTGTTTGCCGTCGGGACGTACGAACAGTTCCTTGCGGAATCACTTCGTAGGTGACGTCGCTGAGTTTGCGCAGCACTTCGTACGGGCCGAAGTAGCGGCGCAGAAGCTTCTCGGAGCGACCCCGCTGGCGAACAGGAACCCACACCCAGACTTTATCGCCAGGGTTGTAAATTACCTCCCTGTGACGAAGGTTATAGCGTTGAGCGTCTTTAACCTGCTGCGTCCGGAGTCTCGTTCGAGCAAGCTGACGGGCGGCCTCAGCGTGCTGGACGAATTGGGCAGCGCCGGCAACTGATGGAAGGGCGACATCGGGCAGTAACATTGCATCCAGCGTGGTAACGGCTTCGCGACCGTACACCAAACGAAACGGGGTGAAGCGGGTCGTTTCCTGGACTGCGGTATTATACGCAAATGTTGCATACGGTAGTACCTGGTCCCAGTTCTTATGGTCTTCGTCGACGTACATTGAAAGCATATCGGCGATGGTCTTATTGAGTCGCTCAGTAAGGCCATTCGTCTGAGGATGGTAAGCTGTTGTTCTGCGATGACAAGTGCCACTGAGCCGCATAACTTCGTGGGTGAGAGCTGAAGTAAATGCAGTGCCTCTGTCAGTTAAAACGACCGCAGGAGCACCATGACGGAGGACTAGGTTAAAGATGAAAAAGTTCGCAATATCAGTAGAAGCGCCGCTGGGAAGAGCTTTGGTTTCACAATAACGGGTGAGGTAATCAGTGGCGACTATAATGTAGCGGTTGCCCAAAGATGACGTAGGAAACGGCCCGAGCAAGTCCATACCGACTTGGTGAAAGGGTACTCGAGGAGGACCAATAGGCTGCAGCAGACCGGCCGGCTTGACAGGCGGCGTCTTCCGACGTTGGCAATCACGGCACGTCTTAACATAGCGCCGGACAATAGCAGCAAGCTTGGGCCAGTAGTATTTTTGTCGTACGCGAGCCAAGGTCCGTGAGAAACCGAGATGGCCGGCAGAAAGCTCGTCGTGGCATGCCTGCAAAACGTCGGGACGGAGCGGCGTTGGGATCACCAGCAGGTACCGAATGTCTGTGGAAGCGTAGTTTTTCTTGTAAAGGACGCCATCCCGCAAGCAGAAAGACGACAGGCCACGCGTAAAAAGGCGAGGTGGCGATGAGGCGGTTCCCTCGAGGTAATCGATGAGGGGCCGCAGTTCGGTGTCATCTCGCTGTTGTTGAGCGAGATCAGTCGTCGTGAGAGCGCCGAGAAAAACGGAGTCATCTGTTTCAGGTGAAGAACACGGGATAGGGGCTCGGGATAGACAGTCAGCGTCACTGTGTTTCTTGCCGGACTTGTACACAATAGTGACGTCGAACTCCTGCAAGCGGAGACTCCAGCGGGCTAAGCGGCCAGAAGGATCTTTAAGGTTGGCTAGCCAGCAGAGAGAGTGGTGATCACTGACCACTCTAAACGGCCGACCATACAAATACGGCCGAAATTTTGTCACCGCCCAGACAATTGCAAGGCACTCCTTTTCGGTAGTAGAATAATTCGCTTCGGCACGAGAGAGGGTGCGACTGGCGTAAGCAATGACCCGCTCAGCACCATCTTGCCACTGAACGAGAACTGCTCCGAGGCCAACGTTACTGGCGTCGGTATGCAATGCTGTATCCGCCTCCTCGTCGAAGTGGCCAAGTATGGGCGTTGTTTGAAGGCGTGTGCGAAGCTCCTCGAAAGCCCTTTGCTGCTCGTCGGCCCAGATGAAAGGTTGGTCGTCCTTTGTCAGACGAGTCAGTGGTTCGGCTATCCGGGAGAAGTCATGGACAAAGCGTCTGTAATATGCACAGAGGCCCAAAAACCGTCGAACAGAACCTTTATCAGTAGGAGTCGGGAAAGCAGCTACGGCAGCCGTCTTCTCTGGATCAGGGCTAATACCCTCAGCGCTGACGACATGGCCCAGAAACTTCAGCTGTTGGAATGCAAAGTGGCATTTTTCCGGTTTTAGTGAGAGGCCGGCCGCGCGGATGGCATTTAGGACGGCCGTCAAGCGCTGGAGATGCTCGTCGTAAGTCGCAGAGAAAATGACGACGTCGTCAAGGTAGACGAGGCACGTCTGCCATTTGAGGCCGGCTAGGACAGTGTCCATCATTCTTTGGAAGGTCGCGGGGGCGGAGCACAAACCAAAGGGAAGCACCTTAAATTCGTAGAGGCCGTCAGCAGTAATGAACGCCGTCTTTTCACGATCACGTTCATCGACTTCGATCTGCCAATAGCCACTGCGTAGATCGAGCGATGAAAAGTATCGGGCATGGCGGAGTCGGTCGAACGAGTCGTCGATTCGAGGCAGTGGGTAGACGTCTTTTTTTGTAATTTTGTTGAGCCTCCTGTAGTCGACGCAGAATCTGAGTGTTCCATCCTTTTTAGCGACCAGCACAACAGGCGAGGCCCATGGGCTTGTGGACGGTCGCAGTGCACTGTAACAAACATGCTGGTGCGTGGAGGTAGTGTGACATGATCATCGCATACCCGGAAAACTGGCCTGTCTGCTGTGTAGTCGTCGGAAACTGCGCGCTGGGTCGAAAAAGTCACCATGAGGTCACGGAGGTCGATGATTGCGCCGTTTTCTCGAAGAAAATCAAGACCGAGGATCAGGTCCTTGGAGCACTCCGCCAGCACAGCAAAGCAACAAGAGAAAGTTACGTGGCGAATCTCGACTCGGGCGGAGCACACTCCTAGCGGCGTCAGCACATGCCCTCCGGCTGTCTTTATCGGCGCGCCGTGCCAAGGAGTCAGAACTTTGCGTAGGATTGTAGCAAGGCTACGACTCATAACGCAAAAATCAGCGCCGGTATCTACAAGGGCAGTCGTATGGTGGTTGTCAACGGCGATCGGTATCTCAGCGGAAAGAAGCTCAACGTCGACGAAGTGCGCCGTATCACGGATCGTCGGACTGACGGGTCGTTCAGTGCGTCGAAGCGCGGCGTCGAAGGTAAGCTTCTGTGATCGTCGGGAGGTCGTCGGACTCGTTGGTCGTTCGGTGCGTCGATTGGGGGCGTCGGAGGAAAACTGCGGCGATCGTCGGAAAGTGGTCGGACTGCTGGTCGATGCGGGGGGTCGGAGGTCGGAATGTTTGATCGGATCGGCGAATGGAGGATGTTGGTGGCAGTGCTCATCGACGGCGGCTCTACCTCCGAGAGTCGCCGTCCTCAGTTTTCCCGGCGCGGACTTGGGGACTGCCTGAAGGAAGTACGCCGGTTGGGGGAAAACTGTCGCGGCAATGGCGACCTGGACTGGCGTCCCGGTGGGGACGCAGGTGGGACGTTGGCGCTGAGGTACTGGTCGATGTCCCGAGGTCGTTCACCATAGCGCGGCCGAGGGGCATCCGGTGAGAATCCGCGCAAGCCCATCCGACGGTATGGACAGTGGCGCAGTACGTGTCCGGCTTCGCCGCAGTGGAAGCACAGAGGTAGATTGTTCGGCGTACGCCACACGTGTGCTTTGCGAACGGGCGGTCGAGTGTCGGGCGCATCAGCCGGAGCTGGATGTCGGGGTGCAGGACGGACGAGAGGAGCGGGCCTGTAGGTTGCCGGCGGTGCTGGCGCAGGGGTACGCAACGCGTCGCTGTAGGACATGACGTGCGGCGCAGGCGGCTGGGGGGATGGCATTGATGGCACTGCTTGCCGCAGCTCTTCACGTATAACATCCGAGATGCCTCCAACACGCGGGTGTTGCTCGAGAAAGGGCAGCTTTTGAAGTTCTTCACGTACGATGCTTCGGACAAGCTCGCGAAGGGCGCCACTCTCGTTGTCGTTCATCGGCAAGCGGAAGTCCACAGCAGTGATGTTCGCAGAACGATCAAATTGTACGAATCGCTGTTGTAGGGCACGCTCCATACTTGTCGCCTCCCTCTTAAAATCAGCCACAGTACATGGAGGGTCACGTACAAGGCCGACGAAGATCTGTTCTTTAACGCCACGCATAAGATGGCGCACCTTCTTTGCCTCCGACATGGACGGATCCGCGCGGTTGAAAAGCCGAGTCATTTCTTCTACAAACATGGCGACGCTCTCATTGGGCCGCTGCGCTCGGGACTGTAGAGCCAGTTCAGCCATCTCTTTTCTTGCGTCGTTGCCGAATGTGCTGAGCAGCTTTTGCCGGCAATCTTGCCAGGTGGTGATGGTAGCCTCGTGGTTTTCGAACCACATCTTGGCGGCGTCTTCAAGTGAAAAATAAATGTTCCGCAACTTTCGCTCCTCGTCCCACGCATTAAACGCAGCGACCCGGTCGTAGTTCGTCAACCAGTCCTCAACATCCTCAAATTTGTCGCCATGGAACGGCGTGGGCATACGCGGAGCATGGAAGAACAGCGGCTGGGCACTCACTGGAAGGTGAACGGGCTGGCTTGCCTCTGTAGTCGTCATGGTTCGCGGCAAGGAAAGAAGGGGACCACACTCGGGAGCTAAGCCTCTCAAGCGGCGGCTGGCCTTGTGCACAGGTGTGTCCACGGTGTGTAGCGGGGCTTCGGAGGCACCCAAAAGCTCTTCGGACATGGGATGTACCCAGCACCTCCACCAAAATGTCACAGACTACTAGGCGACTACTAGGCGGCGCCAGTAATGCGTTGCGGCAATATTCATGCAGACGAAAACTTTGTTCCTCCTTCCTGATCGCCGCATATGATGTGGACTTGCTCCTCCCGACCGAATGTAGGAAGCATTCGAACCGATAAATGGCACACACCTTCAGCTCATTGGCGCAACTCTGAAACACGCGGAACCTTGCTGCACGTATGGCGTGCCTCTGAAAGCATCAGACCACTAGACATCGTTTCGACTTGATGCTCGGGACCGGGATTTCGGCCAGCTATGCTACAGTAATAAAGCCAGGACTCCCAATCTGGACGTTGTTCCTTGTTTACCAAAGCATTGATCATAGCTAGGCAAGGCGAATGGTTCCTTCTTGCAATATCATCACCGGCTAGTCGCCCAGTTGTGCAACACGCACGGTGCACGCGTACTGTGCTACAGAGCTCTTCAAACTTTTGTATCTGCAATACTGGTTTATTAAACCACCTTCAACTTTGTCATGATTCGATTTTTATTGTCAAGTAGTATCGACGGTAGTTTGGCGTGCAGAAAAGCAGCGGAAAGGCTTGCAAAGGAAACTCTTTATTGGGCTGTTACGTTCTGGCCGAGCCGAGTGTGACGCGCGCCGGCGTTCTGGGCCAGCGGAGTGAGAATCGCGCCGGCGTTCTGGGCCAGCCGAGTGGGACGCGTGCCGGCGTTCTAGGCAAGCCGAGTGGGACGTGCGCCGGCGTTCTGGGGACGTTATATAAATGCCACGGCAGAGCGCTGCGTCGCTCTTTCCTGCCCGTCTGCCGAGTTGAAATAAAGGCGTTCCAGACAACCTTCGGTGTCGCCGATTGCTCGTCGCTCGTCGAGTTGCCCGAGACGTAACAGCTGGTTAGCAGCGGTGGAGATCGACGACTCCGGGTTCCGCGGCGGTTGTCGGTGAGAGCCTGAAAAGTCTCTTTTGTTCATCAGGTAGCTTTAAATATGAAAGTAGACTGTCACTGACTAGAAAGGGCAGTGGGTGGAAAGCAGCCAGATTTTTTTCCTCGTAAAATTTTCGGTCGTAGCAAGATGGATCTCGGTGCAATTGTTAAGCCCGAATTAATGCTCTTAGCCGAAGAGTTGGGCATAAAGGTGACGAAAGCCATGAGAAAGCCCTAGATCATCTCGGCCATTGAAAAGTGTGGCGCGGGCGCCGATGAAATTTTAGAATCTTGAACCGAGGTGCAGAGGAAACGGAAGAAAGAGGAACTTGAGCTAAAAATGCTTAAGCAAAAGGTTAAGAAGGACGAGGAAGCCATGGCGGTCAATATATCGACAAAATTGGACATGCGAAGTCTCTTGCAGCCCTTTTGCGTCGGAGGAGACATAGGTCTCTACTTAGTAAATTTTGAGCGGGTGTGCAGAAAAGGGGGCTTCGTGGAGTCGAGCTGGCCCCAAAGGCTTCTGAGCTTGCTGCCAGCGGAAGTGGCTGACGTTTTGGCAAGGTTAGATTGCAAAGAGGCGGATGATTACTCGTCTTTAAAAACCTGCCTACTGAAGAAGTTCAGGTTGTCCCCTGAGGTTTTTCGAATAAAGTTTCGAGAGGCAAGGAAACAGCCGGAAGAAAGCTATGCCGAGTTCGCTTACAAGTTAATGGGCTTTCTAGAGAGTTGGCTCCGTGGTGTAGACTCTTATGAGGACCGCGAAAAGGTGCTAGCGCACATTGCACTTGAGCAGTTTTTCTGTTCTATTCCTTCAACCCTGAAGGATTGGATTCAAGACAGGCCACATGTAAAAACCGTACAAGTGGTGGCAGATTACGCAGACCTGTATTGCTCCAGACACGGGAAAACGTTTAATAACGAAAAGCCTAGCTTTGTCCGAAGCCACGAGCGAGGAGCGGTTCGTGCGTTATCTAAAAAAGCAGAGCGTTCGACGCATGTTCCACCTTCAAAGGAAGCATTGGATCCAGAAAAGCAAAAGCTAAAAACAAAGTCGTTTGAAGCAAGAAAGCCTATTCTTTGCTACAAATGTCACCAACCGGGTCATGTGGCTGCAGGCTGTCGTGTGCCTAAAGTGTCACCGGTTAAGGAAGCGTTGGATCCAGAAAAGCAAAAGCTAAAAACAAAGTCGTTTGAAGCCAGAAAGCCTATTCTTTGCTACAAATGTCACCAGCCGGGTCATGTGGCTTCAGGCTGCTGTGTGCCTAAGTGTCACCGGTTAGCTTGTGCATGGATAAGGCAGAAGACCTGCTTAGGCTATACTTGTACGACATACAAATAAATGGTCAGTATTGCAAGGCTTTAAGATACACAGGAGCCACACACGACCTGGTTCATTCCTCGCTAGTGAAGCAAGACGATTTCACAGGCGACTGCGTGTGGGTTCGACAGGCCCTGGAAGATCGTACAATCAGCTTGCCAGTAGCCAGAGTAAAACTAGACGGGCCTTTCGGTGTAGTAGACACGGACGCAGCAGTGTCCGACGGGGTATTGCCATAGAGTAACATAAAAGTAAAGAGCGGACACTCGGGCCCTTTCGCGGCCGAGTTCGGCGCTCCCCCGTTTCCGCCAGATGGCACTGAACGTGCAAATAAAAAAAGAAAAAGAGTATGGTCTTGGCATATCTTGGCTTGCAGTGACGTGCGCTGCGCGCCTACGGTCGCAGTTACGTCAGCAACAGCGGCGTCTTTTAAGTGCGTCAAGCCAACGGGCAAGCACGCCCAGGCGGCAGTGTGCGACGGACCGACGGTGTGAGCGGCTGTATTTTTTTGCGGCGTCTGCAAGCTTCGTGGGCACGTCCGTTTTGTGTACTGCTGTGGTGCTGCGACGGTTGTTTCTTCCACCCCGTGAACTGTCCAACAAGAAGCTGCAGCTGTCGGCCTTAAAGGCGGCGGCGGCGGCTCTTCCTAAGCACTTCCAAAGAGGCAACAAAGCTGCGTCAAGGGCAGATGCCCACCACCAGGGTCTGACATTAAAGCCTCCAAGATTCCTGTTTATGCCTATCATCTCTGAGGCCAGTGCGTTTCCCCGGGTCCGCTAGGTGCGCTGTGCACTAAAGTCGGCCGCTGGGGCCTACGGGAGTGTCCGCTCTTTACTTCTATATTACTCTATGGTATTGCCAAACTGCCCGTACATTCTTTCGAACAGAACGGCAAGGCAGCTCGATGACTCGGGCGCCTCGCTTGACATGAATCCCGTTCTAGTAGTCACTCGCTCCATGACGTCAGCGAACGCCTCTGAGCCGCAAACGCTCGCGACGAGGGCAGAAGCTGATAAGTCAGATAACGAAACGGCAGAAAGGATGCCGGAGGATACGCTCGAAGAAGCCGACGTAACCACGCTGGTTTCGCCGGAAAGCGCGAACTTCCGTGCTCTGGTAAATGTTGATAAGGCCACACTTACCAGAGAACAGGCCACGGACCCAACGCTAGGAAAAAGTCGAGATAGCCTGGGAAAAAATGTAACACCACATCTCGTTTTATGTGAACAACGGTATTATTTATCGCCACTTTAAGGACAAAGGAGTGAATGAAGTAGACCAGCTGGTAGTTCCATGCAAGTACAGGCGTGACCTCTTGGAACGTGCTCATAAGGAAGGATGGTCGGGGCACTTAGGAATCACGAAAACGAAGTGCAGGCTATTGGCAAAGTATTATTGGCCCGATTGTTCCAAGGATGTTGAGGAGTTTGTTCGTTCGTGTGACACGTGTCAGAGGACGGGACGTCCGAACGAGCGACGAAAAGCACCCCTTACCCTGGTGCCGATGGTGCTGGTGGTGATGTCTTTCATCGGGCTGGTGAATTACTACCATCAGTACATTCCCAGGTTCTCAGGAAAGGCAAGTCCACTTACGGATGCCCTCAAGAAAAAGGAGCCCAATAACCTTGTATGGGACGATCGTAAGCGTCAAGCGTTTGAGTCCCTGAAGCTGGCATTGACAGCTCAGCCTGTGCTGGCCACCCGAGACTACACGAGACCTTTCCTGGTGCAGTGTGACGCTAGCGAAAGAGGTATGGGCGTGGTACTAAGCCAAGAAAACGACAAAGGGGAAGGACACCCGATTTTGTTTGTCAGCAGGAAGCTTACTTCGAGGGAACAAGCTTACAGCACAATTGAAAAAGAATGTGCTTGCCTGGTGTGGGCTGTCGAGAAACTTCGCTGTTACCTTTTGGGCTCTGAATTTATTCTAATTACTGATCATCTACCGTTGATATGGCTCCAGCAACTGTCTCAAAAGAACGGCAGATTGCTCCGGTGGAGTTTAACTATCCAGGAATATGCTTTTGTGGTAAAGCATAAGAGAGGTAAACTTCATGCGAACGCAGACTTCTTAAGTCGGGCGCACGAATAAGTACGCCATCTAGAGTTCTTGTTTCTTTTGGCTCACCTGCATCACTGTACATAGTCTCATCAGATAATCATTCATGCTTATTCCTCTTTTCAAATGTTCGCTAGTGATATTTTTTTTTAGGGAAAAACTCTGGTTGCATTTAGGAAGACTTTTGGGCAGTATAATGAGGCAAGGCAAGCAAAGGCATTTGCGGTGAACAGAATTGACATCTTCGGCGCCTCGGTGGCTTCTGTGGGGCTTGGTTGTTGTTTGTTTCCCCGTCTGCCCAGCCATCAGCCTCTTTCAAGAATGGGACACCGGTGGCTCCGGCCAGAGGTTAAAAAAGGCACCGTCGGGGCAACCCTTGATGCCTGGCCAGTGCAGTCCACATCTCTTCAACCGCATGGAAGCCGTCACAATGATGTGTGGGTGAATTCATCTTCGTGCTACAGCCCCCTCCTCCAGCCAGACCTCGGAACGGTGTGCTGCTGTGCTGTGCTGTGCTGGTGCTTTCGTCTGTGGACTCCGCCGCACCAGATCTCGGAAGCAGGATTTCAACAGCGCCGAACTGGTCGTCATGACTGTTATATGGAGCAGCGGTGCGTGTTGCTCTCACGAACTACGTTATTGTCGACTTGCGACTGTGGGGGAGCTCTTCACAGCTGTTGGCATAACAGCGAAGAACTTGTTCAATTTATGTGGTGCCCTCCTAGAAGGGGGAGGAGTTGTTACGTTCTGGGCGAGCCGAGTGAGACGCGCGCCGGCGTTCTGGGCCAGCGGAGTGAGAAGCGCGCCGGCGTTCTGGACCAGCTGAGTGGGACGCGTGCCGGCGTTCTAGGCGAGCCGAGTGGGACGTGCGCCGGCGTTCTGGGGATGTTATATAAATGCCACGGCAGAGCGCTGCGTCGCTCTTTCCTGCCCGCCTGCCGAGTTCGAATACAGGCGTTCCAGATAACCTTCGGTGTCGCCGCTTGCTCGTCGCTCGTCGAGTCGCCCGAAACGTAACAGGGCTCACTCGCGCCTACATAGAACGGAATGGCTCGGCGGCGGTGTAGCAACAAGCGTGCTCAGTGGTCGTCGAACATAATGGCCGGCGCTATCGGCAGTGGTCAATTTAAAGCTGATAGCGAACTTTCGAGATACTGCATCCAAAGGTAACACAACTGTCTGGAACAACGTACAATTGGCACCTCCTGGATGCAATGAATGAAAATAAATCTAATGGCGCCTTGCATCACAAATAACACAGATAAAGCCGCATGCCGCCAGCTTTGAAGAATGAACAAGCACACAGTACAAAGATTCGCGGCAGTATTATATGCACCAGGTTTTACGCCGTCCTGGTCGAAATAAAATTAGATTACAGTTGTGTTTTCACGCTTGCCCATAAACAGGAAAAATTAAAGCACAGAAACAAAGCTCCCTTTTCTCGCTTTAGTGACGGATGAAACTGTTGCACTAGGAAAAATATGCCCAAATTTACGAATTCCAGTTCAAATTTTAGTTTTCGCTTATGTCAGTTTATCGCAAGAGCCCGCGTATAGCTTGGGAGCCTGGAATTAAGAATCCCGATTGCTGTTCACTAGCTCCACATCAACGAGCAGTAAACGTGCAACTGTGTTATTTCATCTTTCGTTCAGGCTAGCGATTGTTACCAACAGCTCAATATCGCCACTGACTGCTTTAAATTTTCAAATAAAGATCTATTAGTCCTTCGCATCGTGATCATCAGGCTGAATACGCCCAATGCAGAGCAAAGGCCTCTCCCATGTCTCTCCAATTAACCCTGTCCTTCGCCAGCTGCGCTCACCGTGTCCCCGCAAACTTCTTAATCTCATCCGCCCACCTAACTTTCTGCCGCCCCCTGCTACGCTTACCTTCTCTTGGAATACACTCCGTTACCCTTAGGAACCAGCGGTTATCTTCGCATTACATGCCCTGCCCAAGCCCTTTTCTTCCTCTTGATTTTTAACCACGATGTTATTTACACGCATTTGCTCGCAACCAACTCTGGCCTCTCCCTGCAACTTAACGTTGCACCTATCATTTTCCTTTCCATTGCTCGCTACGTTGTCCTGAATTTAAGATGAACCCTTTTCATTATCCTCCACGTTTCTGTCACATACGAAGTGCTGTTAAGAGATCGTTTTTATGTACTGTTCTCTTGAGGGATTTATAAATTGCCATTCACGATCTGAGAGAACTTGCCAAATGTAGCCCACTCCATTCTTATCGTTGTTATTCTTTATGACACTACTAGTTCTATCGAAGGCTCTACCCCTCCTTTAGATCATACAATTTCTTG